>NW_026706181.1:0-257500 GCF_029867415.1 Vicia villosa | reverse complement strand
CTGAATCTTGAACCATGAACCCGTAACCCTGAAGCCAGAAACCTGAATCGTAAACCCTGAATACTGAACCCTCCACCCTGAACCCTAAATCCAGAACCATGAACCATGAACCCTGAACCCATAACCATGATCCTTGAATCTTGAACCCTGAAACTTGAACCTTGAACCTCGAACACTGTACAATAAACTGGGGAATTTCAGTTGGGTTTCTATTCACCCCTTTTTAGATACGTCGCCAACGTCTAACAACTAGACCCTAAACTTCAAACCCTGAACTCTAAACTCTGAACCCTAAACCATAACTTTGATCACTTTGAAAATTTTCTAAGTTACAAAATTTTCTAAAAAATAGGTGACTTTTCATGGTTGTAACTTCCTCCTCAATCATCCATTTAAGGAAACAAGGTTCACATCTCAAGACCATATGAAATACAACATCTTAGTGAAAGAATCAGGTTAAAAGCCATCACACATTTGATATGGTTATCATGACAAAATGGTACCTTGAAGTTATGAAGTTGTCCAAACAGTTAGGATAATCCTGAGTGTTTTTTAAATGAAAATTCTAACTTTCTTGGCCAGTTTTCTCCATCATGCAAAATGATTCTATTCAAGAGTTAAACATCAAAGTTGTAAAGGATGATGCCATATTCCCATTGATACCAAGTGCAAATATTTATCGTGCGTGATCATGAAATTAAGGTGGAGCAAAGTGGCCATGATAAAGCATATTTTTAAAGAAAATTGTATATCACTTTTCATCTCTAACAAAGGATTGGCCTCATTATCCATAAAACCTTCGAATTGAACCTCTAATACTTTAAAAATATATATTTTTAACGCTAAAACATCGTATAAATAACCAAACCCTGAACCCTAAACCCTAAACCCTGAACCCTAAACTCGGAACCTAAAACCATGATCCCTGAACCCTTAATCCTAAAACCTGAACCCGTAACTCTAAACCCTAATCCCTGAACCCAGAACTCTGGACCCTGAATGTTGAACCCTAAACCCTGAACCCAGAACCATGGACCCTAAACTCTAAACCCTAAACCGTGAACACATAACCATGATCCCTGAACCATGAACCCTGAACCTTGATCCCTAAACCCTATACAATAAAATTGGAAATTTCAGTTGGGAATCTATTCACCACCTACTTGATACGTCGCCAACGTCTAACACCAAGACCTTAAACTCTAAGCCCTAAACTCTAAACCCTAAACCCTAACTTTAACCACTTTGAAAATTTTCTAAGATACAAAATTTTGAAACAAATGGATGACTTTCCATGGTTGTAACTTCCTCCTCAAGCATCCATTATGGACAAAAAGGGTTACATCTCTAGACCATATGACATACAACATCTTAGTGAAAGAATCTCGTTCAAATTCATCACACATTGGATTTAGAGATCATGACAAAATGGTACCTTGAAGTTGTGACGTTATTCAAACTATTAGGAGTTTTGTGTTTTTTTAAATGAAAAATACAATTTTCGAGGCCAGTTATCTCCATCATGCAAAATGATTCTCTTCAAGTGTCAAACATTAAAGCTGTAAAGGATGATGCCATCTTTCCATTGGTATCACGTGAAAAATTTTCTGATACTTGAGAATGAAGTTAAGATGAAGCAAAGTGGTCATGGTAAAGCATATTTTAAAAAAAATTGTATATCACTTTTGATTTCTAACAAAGAAATGGCCTCATGATCCACAAAACCTCCTAATTGAACCTCTTATACTAAGAATTTTTGGTATTTTGAAAGCTTAAACATTGCATAAAATTCCTGAACCCAAAACCCTAATCCAGTAACTCTGAACCTGACCCCTAAACCCTTAACCCTAAATCCTGAACCTTGAACCATGATCCCTAAACCCTGAATCTTGAACCATAAACCCGTAACCCTGAAGCCAGACACCTGAATCCTAAACCCTGAACCCTGAATACTGAACCCTGCACCCTGAACCCTAAATCCAAAATCATGAACCATGAACCATGAACCCTGAACCCAGAACCATGATCCTTGAATCTTGAACCCTGAAACCTGAACCTTGAACCTCGAACACTGTACCATAAACTGGGGAATTTCAGTTGGGTTTCTATTCACCCCTTTTTAGATACGTCGCCAACGTCTAACAACTAGACCCTAAACTTCAAACCCTAAACTCTAAACCCTAAACCCTAAACCCTCAACCCTAAACCCTCAACTCTCAACCCTAAACCCTCAACCCTAAACCCTCAACCCTCAACCCTAAACCCTCAACCCTAAACCCTCAACCCTAAACCCTCAACCCTAAACCCTAAACCCTAAAAAAATTGTATATCACTTTTGATTTATAACAAAGAAATGGCCTCATGATCCATAAAACCTTCTAATTGAACCTCTTATACTAAAAAATTTTGGTATTTTGAAAGCTTAAACATTGCATAAAATTCCTGAACCCAAAACCCTAATCCAGTAACTCTGAACCTGACCCCTAAACCTTTAACCCTAAATTTTGAACCTTGAACCATGATCCCCGAACCCTAAATCTTGAACCATGAACCCGTAACCCTGAAGCCAGAAACCTGAATCCTAAACCCTGAATATTGAACCCTCCACCCTAAACCCTAAATCCAGAACCATGAACCATGAACCATGAACCCTGAACCCAGAACCATGATCCTTGAATCTTGAACCCTGAAACTTGAACCTTGAACCTCGAACACTGTACCATAAACTGGGGAATTTCAGTTGGGTTTCTATTCACCCCTTTTTAGATACGTCGCCAACGTCTAACAACTAAACCCTAAACTTCAAACCCTAAACTCTAAACCCTAAACCCTAAACCCTCAACCCTCAACCCTAAACCCTCAACCCTAAACCCTCAACCCTCAACCCTCAACCCTAAACCCTCAACCCTAAACCCTCAACCCTAAACCCTAAACCCTAAACCCTAAACCCTAAAAAAATTGTATATCACTTTTGATTTCTAACAAAGAAATGGCCTCATGATCCATAAAACCTTCTAATTGAACCTCTTATACTAATAAATTTTGGTATTTTGAAAGCTTAAACATTGCATAAAATTCCTGAACCCAAAACCCTAATCCAGTAACTCTGAACCTGACCCCTAAACCCTTAACCCTAAATCTTGAACCTTGAACCATGATCCCTGAACCCTGAATCTTGAACCATGAACCCGTAACCCTGAAGCCAGAAACCTGAATCGTAAACCCTGAATACTGAACCCTCCACCCTGAACCCTAAAACAATAACCATGAACCATGAACCATGAACCCTGAACCCATAACCATGATCCTTGAATCTTGAACCCTGAAACTTGAACCTTGAACCTCGAACACTGTACAATAAACTGGGGAATTTCAGTTGGGTTTCTATTCACCCCTTTTTAGATACGTCGCCAACGTCTAACAACTAGACCCTAAACTTCAAACCCTGAACTCTAAACTCTGAACCCTAAACCATAACTTTGATCACTTTGAAAATTTTCTAAGTTACAAAATTTTCTAAAAAATAGGTGACTTTTCATGGTTGTAACTTCCTCCTCAATCATCCATTTAAGGAAACAAGGTTCACATCTCAAGACCATATGAAATACAACATCTTAGTGAAAGAATCAGGTTAAAAGCCATCACACATTTGATATGGTTATCATGACAAAATGGTACCTTGAAGTTATGAAGTTGTCCAAACAGTTAGGATAATCCTGAGTGTTTTTTAAATGAAAATTCTAACTTTCTTGGCCAGTTTTCTCCATCATGCAAAATGATTCTATTCAAGAGTTAAACATCAAAGTTGTAAAGGATGATGCCATATTCCCATTGATACCAAGTGCAAATATTTATCGTGCGTGATCATGAAATTAAGGTGGAGCAAAGTGGCCATGATAAAGCATATTTTTAAAGAAAATTGTATATCACTTTTCATCTCTAACAAAGGATTGGCCTCATTATCCATAAAACCTTCGAATTGAACCTCTAATACTTTAAAAATATATATTTTTAACGCTAAAACATCGTATAAATAACCAAACCATGAACCCTAAACCCTAAACCCTGAACCCTAAACTCGGAACCTAAAACCATGATCCCTGAACCCTTAATCCTAAAACCTGAACCCGTAACTCTAAACCCTAATCCCTGAACCCAGAACTCTGGACCCTGAATGTTGAACCCTAAACCCTGAACCCAGAACCATGGACCCTAAACTCTAAACCCTAAACCGTGAACACATAACCATGATCCCTAAACCATGAACCCTGAACCTTGATCCCTAAACCCTATACAATAAAATTGGAAATTTCAGTTGGGAATCTATTCACCACCTACTTGATACGTCGCCAACGTCTAACACCAAGACCTTAAACTCTAAGCCCTAAACTCTAAACCCTAAACCCTAACTTTAACCACTTTGAAAATTTTCTAAAGATACAAAATTTTGAAACAAATGGATGACTTTTCATGGTTGTAACTTCCTCCTCAAGCATCCATTATGGACAAAAAGGGTTACATCTCTAGACCATATGACATACAACATCTTAGTGAAAGAATCTCGTTCAAATTCATCACACATTGGATTTAGAGATCATGACAAAATGGTACCTTGAAGTTGTGACGTTATTCAAACTATTAGGAGTTTTGTGTTTTTTTAAATGAAAAATACAATTTTCGAGGCCAGTTATCTCCATCATGTAAAATGATTCTCTTCAAGTGTCAAACATTAAAGCTGTAAAGGATGATGCCATCTTTCCATTGGTATCACGTGAAAAATTTTCTGATACTTGAGAATGAAGTTAAGATGAAGCAAAGTGGTCATGGTAAAGCATATTTTTAAAAAAAATTGTATATCACTTTTGATTTCTAACAAAGAAATGGCCTCATGATCCACAAAACCTCCTAATTGAACCTCTTATACTAAGAATTTTTGGTATTTTGAAAGCTTAAACATTGCATAAAATTCCTGAACCCAAAACCCTAATCCAGTAACTCTGAACCTGACCCCTAAACCCTTAACCCTAAATCCTGAACCTTGAACCATGATCCCTAAACCCTGAATCTTGAACCATGAACCCGTAACCCTGAAGCCAGACACCTGAATCCTAAACCCTGAACCCTGAATACTGAACCCTGCACCCTGAACCCTAAATCCAAAACCATGAACCATGAACCATGAACCCTGAACCCAGAACCATGATCCTTGAATCTTGAACCCTGAAACCTGAACCTTGAACCTCGAACACTGTACCATAAACTGGGGAATTTCAGTTGGGTTTCTATTCACCCCTTTTTAGATACGTCGCCAACGTCTAACAACTAGACCCTAAACTTCAAACCCTAAACTCTAAACCCTAAACCCTAAACCCTCAACCCTAAACCCTCAACTCTCAACCCTAAACCCTAAACCCTAAACCCTCAACCCTCAACCCTAAACCCTCAACCCTAAACCCTCAACCCTAAACCCTAAACCCTAAACCCTCAACCCTAAACCCTAAACCCTAAAAAAAATTGTATATCACTTTTGATTTCTAACAAAGAAATGGCCTCATGATCCATAAAACCTTCTAATTGAACCTCTTATACTAAAAAATTTTGGTATTTTGAAAGCTTAAACATTGCATAAAATTCCTGAACCCAAAACCCTAATCCAGTAACTCTGTGAAGGATAGAAAAACACTTAGAAAGGGGGGGATTGAATAAGTGTGACTTAAAATCTTGAGCGATAAAAATAAAATGCACAATTATTTTTATCCTGGTTCGCTGTTAACGAAGCTACTCCAGTCCACCCCCGCAGAGATGATTTACCTCAACTGAGGATTTAATCCACTAATCGCACGGATTACAATGGTTTTCCACTTAGCCGCAACTAAGTCTTCCAGAGTCTTCTGATCACAACCTGATCACTCCAGGAACAACTGCTTAGTTCACTCCTAAGACTTTTCTAGAGTCTACTGATCAACACGATCACTCTAGGCTTAGTTCACTCCTAAGACTTTCTGCTCAGCCAACTGCCAAGACTTCCTGCTCAGCCAACTGCCAAGACTTCCTGCTCAGCTAACTGCTAAGACTTCCTAGAGTATACTGATCAACTGATCACTCTAGTTCCTTACAACTTAATGTAATCTATTCAAGAGTTTACAAATGCTTCTTAAAAGCGATAATCACAACTGTGATATTTCTCTTACAATTTAAGCTTAATCTCACTAAGATATTACAACAGCAATGTAGTGAGCTTTGATGAAGATGAAGATTCTGAGTTTTGATTTGAACAGAGTTTCAGCAAGTTAATTTGAATTGTATTGGTGCGAAATCGTTTTTCTTGCTTCTCATCAGAACTTCATATTTATAGGCGTTGAGAAGATGACCGTTGAATGCATTTAATGCTTTGCGTGTTCCGTACAGCTTTGCATTTAATGTTATACGCTTTTGTCAACTACCTCGAGCCTTGTTCACGCTGTGTCTACTGACGTAGCCTTTAGTAGCTTTAACGTTCCTTTTGTCAGTCAGCGTAGTCTGCCACGTGTACTTCCTTCTGATCTGATGTTTGTGAATACGACGTTTGAATATCATCAGAGTCAAACAGCTTGGTGCACAGCATCTTCTGATCTTCTGACCTTGAAGTGCTTCTGAGCGTGATACCATCTTCTGATCTTCAGTGCTTCTGATCTCATGTTCTTCTGATGCTTCCATAGACCCATGTTCTGATTCTGCTTCGACCATCTTCTGATGTCTTGCCAGACCATGTTCTGATGTTGCATGCTGAACCATTTGAGACACATCTTCTGAGCGCTGAATTATGCGTACTCTTTATATATATTTCCTGAAAGGGAAATTGCATTGGATTAGAGTACCATATTATCTTAAGCAAAATTCATATTATTGTTATCATCAAAACTAAGATAATTGATAAGAACAAATCTTGTTCTAACAATCTCCCCCTTTTTGATGATGACAAAAACATATATAAATGATATGAATTTGCGATCAGAAAGAGTAGACGGCAAAAGACAAATTACACAGCTATAGCATAAGCATATGAATATGTCTCCCCCTGAGATTAACAATCTCCCCCTGAGATAAATAATCTCCCCCTGAAATAAATACTCGAAGAACTTTAATAAAAGACTTCCCTGATTATTTCGGTAGAGACGATCATATGAGCTTCTGCCTTCAGAGAATCCATAGCTTCTGACTTCTGCTTCCATTGGACAGCTTCAGAACTTGAATTTCTTTGATCTTCAGAACATTCACAGCTTCTGACTTCTGCTTCCATTCAGGACAGCTTCAGAACTTGAATTTCTGGATCTTTTAGAACATTCACATCTTCTGATTTCTGCTTCCCTCGGATAGCTTCAGAACTTTGAATGTCTACTAACATCACTTCATGCTAGATTTGTATCAGAACATTGTTGAATGTACCAGAGCATCATTTGAGCATCTCTACATCCTGAAATGTTACAGAACAAAAACTAAACGACAAAAGTCAGCATGAACGAGTTAGAACATAAAATGTATATTCAAATACATGATATGTATCAGAGCCAAATGTGTCAGAGCATTTTAGGCTAAAAACATGTATCAGAGCAAATAATGTATCAAAGCCATAACATTATGTGTATCAGAGCAAATAGAATTTTGTCAGAACAGGAATGTTCAAATTCTATTATCAGTGCTTCTGATTCATTCTTCTTTCTTGCTTCTGATCTCTGAAGCTTGACAGCACTCAGCTTGCTTCAGTTTCAATGTGTCATACCCCAAAATTTACCTCCCACACTTTTCTTACAACAAAAAACAAGGTTCAAATCTCAAGGCATGGCTCATTCACATAATTCAGATAATTCACAGTCAACTGATCCAAATTGAAAGGTCAATCATAATCAAGGTATGATCCAAACTTTAACCATTGGGTAAACATCAAGTATGGGGTGCATAACCATCATTTGATCAAGAATTGATCATGATTCCATTAACAGAAACTCAGAAATGAACAAACATGGAAAGGTTCAAATTAGGGTTTCTTAGGAGAAAGTCAACCCAACTTTGACTGGGCATAACTTTCACATGGAACATCAGAAATTCCCCACTCAAAGCCTATTTTGAAGGAAATTGAATTCTCTATAACTTTGTGTCTCACAAGCCAAGGCTAGAAATGCTTCATTTAAGAGATACAAAGCAAAAGATTACAGGTCATTTTCAGGCATCCTTCAAAAAGCAGTTTTTTCCCAAAGAGAATATGATCATGATAAGAGCTTCAAATGAAAAATATGTTCCAAAGTGGCTTATAGAGGACCTCTTGAGGTTTATAAAAAGTATTAGAACTCCTCCATAGCTCAAATATTGAAGGAAATATGCTTGATCAAAGTTAGGAAATTTTTAGGGACCAAATATGAAAAAGGAGGGTTCAAATGGAGAAACTTTGCAAAAGGGCCCATAGTATTTTTATGCAAACTTGGTCCACAAGTTATTAACATGCCCACAATAGGATGCCACGAAATTTAAACATATTATTTAATTGTTAATATATTTATTTCATTAAAAATTGATTTTTATGACTTAAATAAGTAAGAAAATTAAATATTTTGTTAGAAATATATTTTGTTGATTTCCAATCAATGTTAATGACAAAATATATTACTAATTTCGTGGTAATTGGATTAGGGAAGGATAAAATCAAATCTTGGCCAAAATAGTAGCTTTTTATTCAAGAAACAAATCAAAATTCTCAAAGAAGAAAGATTGGATTTAAAGGCTTTTGAGACTCTTTTCTAAACCTAATCTGATTCACTATAAGTATAGAGGCTGAGGCATAAGGGTTGGGGACGAAAAATTGAGAGAGAGGCAGACTTGCAAGAACACAAAAAGCTTCAAGAAAAGTGAAATTCGGTTTCAAAGATTGGGCGGTTTTCAAAGGGATTCAAGCATTGCTATAGTTTCCTTGGATCATTCTGAAGCTGTTGGGATACTTACACGACACCAACAACCCCAGAACAATCTCCAATTTGTCAAAGTAAGTTGTTCTGAACTTTCGATCGATTTGCATCATTGTGGCATTTATAGGCTGAATTGTTTGTGTATTATGCTTTATATGGTTGTTATGATCGTTTCTGGGTTGGTTGTTTGAAATTTGCGCGCCTGATGCATGTTTAGCCATTGATGACCGTCGCGAGTTCTAGGGTTTGCAAATTGGGGGTTTTGCTTAGGGGCTAAATTAGATTTAATTGAGGGTATCATCAAACTCGTGTGATTGGGACGAAGGGAATGATAGAGTCGCGAAAGATTTATATTCATGTGTGAGCTATTCGCTATTTTTCAGTGCAGTTGCTACGAACCCAAAACCGTAGCTATTTCGTAGCTGTTTTTTTCTGAAATTTGCAGGGTAAGTGGAGAAGACGATGACGTGTCTCTGTACTACTGGGTAGTTTGAATCTGCGCGCGAGCTTTTCCATTTATTTTCTTGATTTTTGTATTTGTTGTGATAAAGGCGTTTTCTAAACGCGTGAACATCCTGGTTGGGTTGGTAAGAGCGTTGAATGACCCTGGGGCGCGGGTTCAACACCCAGCTTCCCCATATATTTTTTCTAATATGTGCTACTCACGATCCAGTGCGTCTTGGATCTTAAACTCCACCATGCACCCTCAAAATTTGACCCTTCAGCCACTATCAACTCAGATCTAATGCCCAAGGTCTGATCCCCTATAACATAAACCCTCAAGGTTACCACACTGAATAAAAACCTTAATAAAACTAAAATAAATTTTAATCATTTGTTTTATTTTAATTAAAATACTTATTTTTAATATATATTAATTATATGATAATTATTTTTTTATATAAAATAAATATGTAATGATTATATTAAAAATTCTCAATTTGTTATTCGTGCCGATTAAATCGATTGATCGCTATGGTTAACAATGATTTTAATTAAAATACTATTTAATTAAAATAAAAATCAAACTAAATTCGATTAAATGGTTGCAATCATCTTATTGATTGTGATGATTAATCTCGCCTCATTATTTAATTTAACTTGTTATTATTCGTAGTCGTGCTAATCGATTATGAGAGGTAGCAGTATAAAAAATAAAATTCATAAAGTAATAAAATACAATAAGTTGTTATTAGTGATAATCGAATTAATCGATTTGAATTGGTAACAACGCAAATCCTTAATCTTTTAACTATGGTGATCAAACCTATTGATCATTGCGGTTAATTGTGCCAAATCAGGGTTGTACGCCCAAACCCTAATAATTCTAAAATCCATTCAAATTACAAGACAAAACAAACTGCGATAGGCTAACTAAAAAGCCTCTAAAAAACCATATCAAATCAAATTCAAACTCTAAATGGCGTACAACCCTTCCCGAACTACGTAGACTCTGATCCTCCCTAAGGAGGTACGTAGGCACTTGGCAACAAGGCGAGTCCCCCTCTTCAAAATCTCAATCATGTCCTTATAATTCTGTTTGCCACATTTCTTTACAAATCCTGCCATGTAACCCTAATCTTTGAACATTAGCCTTTAGGAAAAGGCTGAGGGTGCCTAACACCTTCCCTCAGCCTGATTATAATAACTTACCCTCAATCTCTTATCTGCGTAGGGTTTCCTATTCGCCCTTCAGAATAGGTGGCGACTCGAAAGCTGAAATTTTTAGGCAGGTTGCTACAGCTGGCGACTCTGCTGGGGACACACTTTTAGTGAATTATTATGCTCCTAAGGCTTGAGTGGGTTTAGGTTTATGGCTCGTGGTTTGTGGTTTAGGGTTTGTGGCGCATTTTAGGGTTGGCAAATTGCCACATTTAGGGTTTGGGGGGAGGTTTATCTTTTAATATACATTAAATTATTTATTTGTTTATTTGTTTTGTGTTTTTTTTATTTGCCTGAAAATATCTGCTTTTATTTTTATATATATTTGCTCTATTTTTATGTCGGTTAAACCTTAAATGTGGGAGTTAACTTTGAGACCAAAAGGGGACATGAATCGCCTTACGAATCTCACTGATAACTCCACTCGGAGTGGGTTAGGTATTTGGAAAGGTCCGAAACGAAGCTTGACTTTGTGGAGGGCTGGACTGGATACTTAGCTGATCTCTCCGGGAACCTACCCAAAAATTCGAACCTCATGGATAAAGTGAGTTGTTCCAAAATCCGAAGAGACGAAAAAGTCTCGGAGGCTACGAACGACCCCATGAGACCTTTTAGAACCCCCATATAAAGGTTGGCTCCCAAGAGCCCCCTACGTCGAACCTATGAACCTGGGTTCTCTGAAATACCATGTTTTTTTTGCTTAATTGTTTTTTTTATGTTTGTATATTTTTTTTGTTGTTATGTGTTTGCACGCATCATCTAATCATTTGCATTTTTCATCATGTCTTATCCACAAATAAAAATAATAATACACATATATGTATATATATTTGGTAAAATGTATTTTGTTGGTGAATGTGTAGGAAGGATGAGTACGAAGAAGACAATCGTGCACTTTACTGTTTCTACTCCAGACATTAAGAAATTGAAGATCATCAAAGAAAAATTGCCATCAGGTGCTTTGGATAGGTTTGAGATCCGCTATGGTAATATCTTGGATTTGCTAAGGGTAAAGGTGCAAGAAGAAGCTATCACCGCTTTGGTACAATTCTATGATCCGCCTTTGAGATGTTTTACTTTCCAGGATTTTCAGTTAGCACCTACCATAGAAGAAATGGATGCTATGTTGGGTTTTTCGAGGATAAAAAAGGAATTCTATACTGGTGTGGGTAAGGAAGTTGACTTTTCAGATCTAGAAAAGGCTTTAGGAATGTCCGCTGCAGAATTAAAAGTTCATTATAAAACTGAGGGAGAAGTGCATGGGTTCAAAAGATCTTATTTAGAAAATCAAGCATTAATGTTTGCTCAAAGGAAACAATGGGACATTTGTGGACATGTATTAGCTCTTTTGGTTTTTGGTGTTGTTTTATTGCCAAAGAATATTGACTATGTTGATCCTACCGCTATTCATGCTTTCACTTCTTTTAGGCTTTTTGACAAAGATCCAACTCCGACTATCCTCGCTAACATTTACTATGCTATTCATATGAGGTATGAAAGAAAGAGAGGAGTGCTAGTGTGTTGTGTTCATTTGCTCTATTCTTGGTTGACTTCCCATCTCTACAAAGCTAGTTGCTTTATCAAAGAATTAACTAGGAACGATTGGTCTCAAAAATTAAGGGCTCTTAAAGCGGACTCTATTCTATGGTATGCAAGAAAATTGAATTCAGACAAGATTATTTATAAATGTGGAGAATTCAACAATGTGCCATTAATAGGAACTCTTGGTTGTATTAATTATAATCCTAATTTAGCACTACGTCAATTGGGTCATTCCATGGATAAAGAACCTTCCGAGCAACGTACAAAAGAATTGATTTTGCATGATAATGGGAAAGGTGAGCCAAGGACATGGAAGAAGGTAATTCAAGCTTGGAGTAGTGTTCATAGAAAAGATTTTGGGCCAAAGAATGCGATTGCAAAGGAACCTTACACCACATGGGTTCGAGAAAGAGTTAAGAAAGTATTGCTCCCTTTTGTTGTGGATCCCGCCTACAAGCCTGATTCTCCTGATCCTGTTCCTTTGTCCATCGAAGAGATAGAAGGAATTAGGGCTGCCCTAGAGGCGTCCCGAAAGGAGAAAGAGAAATTAGAACTTGATTTGCATCAACTTACTAATGAAAGGAGCCAACTACGCTTTGACCTTAAAGAGAAAAATCAAGAACTCCAAGCGATGAAAGAAGAAAATGATAGGCAAAGAAGTAAAAGAAAGCGTGCAACTGAAGGGTATTTAAGTGCTAACTTTAATTTAGAGGCTCATGATGAGAGGTTGGAGCAAGCTAATACGGAAATTGCAAGGTGGAGAAGGCGTTATGAGAAGGCTTCCCATGACAAAGCAGAATCTGAGAAAAATCTGGAAGCTGTAATCTTTGAATTAACTGATAGGACTAAAGATCAAGAGGATGAAATAAGGAATCTCAAATATGATCTTCAAGAAGCCCTCAATGCTGGACAACAAGAGCACGCAAGAAGATTAACCACGGAAGAAGAACTCTTACAGCGTACCGGTGAGTACGAAAGAGCATTTCAAGCTATGGTATCACTTCGGGAAGTGTTCATGAGAGAAAAAGAGATACACGAGGCAGCCTTGAACGAAAAAGACTATTGGAAAAGACAATACACAATTGTTTCTACAGCTTACGAGCATGTGAGCATGGTTCCTAAGATGCTTGAAGACTATGAGAAATGTCGCGATGATTATGATAAGCTAGTCTTCTTGTGTAATGATTTAATTTAAGATATTCCAAAGAGTTTGGAAAAAGCAGAATCATCTCCCGTCATCCTTCCGAAAGTCGTCAAAGAGTTTATGGAGCTTTGTAGGAACATGGTGGACAAGTTCAAAGAAGACATCCAAAGGCGTTCTTAGCTTTATGTTATTTCCTTGTTGCTTTTGTTTCAAGTACTTTTAACTTAATTTATTTTGAGTACTTTTGTTTAATTTCAATTTCCTCTTTGTGAACCAACAATGGATTAGTATTTTCTTTTCAATAAAGTGTGTTTCTTTTTCGTTACTCATTGTTTCTATAAATATTCACCAACCTTATTTACCTCTCTAAAAAAAAAAAAGAAAGAAAAAGAAAACATATGTGTATATACATGTACAAAAAGAAAAAATAATAGTAAATACATATGCAAAAAATATATACATAATACATATGCAAAAAAAGAGAGAAAAATGTACATGTATATATAAAAAAAAAAAAAGAGGAACAAAAATAATATATAAATATATATGTGTGTATTATAATAGTGTGGATAAGACATAAGCATTGCATAACCATATCATTCATAGCATGCATATCATATTTATTTTTCAAAACATTAAAGCAAAAAAAACTATCTTCATCTCCAGTCACACCATTGCAACTCAACCACAAATCAAGACCAGAGCTCAGAAGAAGAAAGCAATGGAACAGCTAGAGCAGAATCAAGCCGCCCTTCGTGAGGAAATGACCCAACTGAAAGGTACTGTTGAAGACCTCCAGGGAGGAATGGCCCAAGTGCTGAGCTTCATGAAAGACCTCAAAGATAAGCAAGACAAAGCTAAGGAAGTTCATGATCAGTATGAAGAGATACCTAAAGATGGCAACCCATTGTTAGGATATGTTAAGGGTCATGACCCTCACAAGGCAAAAGCTCACTCCTCAAAAAGGGTTACTACGACCCATGAAGAGGGAGAGGCCTCTCAAGAAGGATTTATCCCTACTACTCAGAAAGAAGGGACGTCTCGCACAGTTCGCATTCCAATCAACAATCCGCTTAGGGATGAGGACTACTTGGATCTACAGTATGGGGACACTAATGACACAGATCAAGTCCCTCAACCAAAGCTGACCTCTGCTGATTCTGGGGAGAATTCCAAGGAGAGTGAACAAATCAAGGCGCTGGAAGAAAGGATGAAAGCAATGGAAGGATATGATGTCTTTGATGTGGATACCTATGAAATGAGCTTGGTGCCGGATTTGACTATTCCTCATAAATTCAAGATACCCGACTTTGAAAAGTACAAGGGACTCTCTTGTCCGAAGAGTCACTTGCGCATGTATGTACGAAAAATGGCTGCTTATGCTCATGATCAAAAGTTGATGATGCATTTTTTCCAAGATAGCTTGAGTGGAGCATCAGTTGACTGGTATATGCAATTAGAGAAGTCTCACATCCGAAGCTGGACCGACCTTGCTAATACGTTCCTAAAGCAATATAAATACAATTTGGACATGGCACCCGATCGGATGCAACTCCAAAATTTGTCACAAAAGAAAGAGGAATCGTTCAAGGAATATGCACAGAGATGGAGGGAAATGGCCTCCCGAGTCCAACCTCCCCTGTTGGAAAAAGAACTCGTAAAAATGTTTATGGCTACATTACAAGGGCCATACTACGATAAAATGGTAGGGAGTGTGTCCTCAGGGTTTTCAGATTTAGTGGTTATTGGTGAAAGAATAGAAGACGGAATTAAGAGCGGGAAAATACAAGGAGCATCATCTAACTCCTATCAGGCGAAGAGGCCTACCCCTAACTTCACAAAGAAGAAGGAAGGAGAGACTAATGCTGTAGGGCATCAGGAGAGCAGACCTCCCATGTCATATCCACCACAACAAAACCGATTTCAGGGAGGACAAAGGAGATTCGATCCGCTACCTACTTCCAAGAAAGAAATTCTGAAATATTTAATAAATGAATCCTTGGTAGAAGTTAGGCCACTGCCACCTCTTCCTCCAGGCAAGGTTACACCCAACTACAAGCCAAATGAAAGGTGTGAATTTCACGCCAATTCTCCTGGACATACCCTGGAGAAATGTTGGGCTTTTAGACACATAGTCCAAGATCTGATTGAGTCAGGGGCAATCGCCTTTGACAAACCCAATGTGAAAACAAATCCGATGCCACACCATGAAGGCGCAGTCAATGCAATAGAAGTTGTCAGTGAGCAAGAGTTGGTTCAACAACGGAACTCCCCCATAGATGCACTTAAGAGGTATCTTCTTATAAAGGGGTTTATCCTAGAACATAATGAAGCTTTCAAAGACACTTTGCAAAGGCTCATGGATCAAGGATTGATCCAATTGGAGGAACACCCCGAAGAGGAATATGTGGCGATGGTGGAAAGAAACGAGCCTTTAATGATACCTGCACAAGGGGCAAGGAAACCATTGATTATCCCATGCTCTAGACCACCAGTGATGATACCTACGCAAGAGCGTACCAAGATCATCCCAATCAGAGGACCATATCCTTTGGACAAGATGAAAGCGGTACCATGGGAATATGAGACCGATACCAATACTGCAGTGTCAAGCATTGTTGGACCTGGGGGCATGACCCGTAGTGGGCGCATATTCAAAACTGCGCAAGTACAACCAAAGTCTAGTGAAAACTTGACGCAATCTGGAGAACAAGTAGTCACGAGACCAAGTGACGAGTCTGAACCTAAGGATAAAGAAACTTCTAACAAGGATGCTGAGGAGTTTCTCGCTCTGATTAAGAAAAGTGATTATAGAGTGGTAGATCAGTTGCAACAGACACCATCTAAGATATCGCTCTTATCACTATTGATACACTCTGAGAAACATCGAGATGCTCTGATGAAGATCCTAAACGCTGCCCATGTAACTAAGGACATCACAGTCAACCAGTTTGACGGAATGGTAGCCAATCTAACTGCTGGGGCATGCCTAGGTTTCAGTGACAATGAGCTACCCCTACAAGGAAAGTCACACAACAAAGCCTTGCATATCTCCATGCAATGTGGGAAGGCTCATCTAGCTAGAGTTTTGATCGACACAGGGTCATCCTTAAACGTGATGCCAAAAGCAACACTTGACAAGATAGCCTTAGAGGGACTTGTGGTTAGACCTAGTCGTCTGGTGGTTAAGGCTTTCGATGGATCACAGAGTCCGGTGTTTGGAGAAGTAGACCTCCCTGTCATAATTGGTCCCCACACCTTCTGCATCAACTTCCAAGTGATGGAAATCGAGCCAGCTTATACCTGCCTACTAGGACGTCCTTGGATTCATGCAGCTGGGGCAGTCACCTCCACCCTCCATCAGAAACTAAAGTTTGTGAATGGGAACTCCATAGTGACTATCAATGGAGAAGAGGATATATTTGTCAGCAATCTAAACTCATACAGATATATTGAGGCTGGAGACGAAGCATTGGGTACCGCATTTCAAGCTCTAGAAATTGCAACTGCTATCACACTACCAGTGGAGAAGATAAGAAGGGCGGTGACATCGTGGAAGGATCTACAAGACACAGATGCTAAAGGATGGGGCAAGCTACCAGAGGTGTCAGAGAAGAAAGATCACTCAGGGTTAGGATATCAACCCACCAAGTTCAAAAGCATCAAAAAGGAGGAACAACAATTTCCCCCAATAATGCAAACTTTTGTGAATGGTGGATATGAACATGTAGCTATGGTGTCCAACAAGGATTCTCGAGAAGGGACATCCAACTTCATCCGAGAAATCAGACCAGGAGAACAGCTACAGAATTGGACAAGCATGGAGATACCGGAGATAGTTTTCATTTCAAAGTAATTTGCTTTTGTGTGTTTTATTTCCCTTTTTCAAATAAAAAACAATAAAGCTCATGCCTCGCCCGAAGCATAGAGTTAGTTTGTAAGGGCCCCATTTACTTTCAAGTTCGAAGTTTATTAATAAAATTGTCTTTGCATTTTGGTATTGAAAACATTGTCTTTTCTCGCATTTATTCCTTTTCCATTTCTGAAAATGACAAATAAATTTCTTGCACAAACAAAGCACGTTCACATCTGCATACTAAAAGAAAACAAAAAACATAAAACATGTGCAGATCACCTTCTGACACCACCGATAATAATACTGCTGAGACTCTATACAAACTCGAGGCTCTCGCTAATCAGGCTGAAGAAGGGGATGAGGAAGACGATGAACTTCCGGAAGAGTTGTCAAGGTTAGTGGATAAGGAATCCAAGAGCATGCTCCCTCCACAAGAGGCCATTGAAATCATAAACTTGGGAACGGATGAAGAACCCAAGAACATTAAGATTGGGGCAACGCTAGGTAAGGACGTAAAAGCAACGCTAATCAAGCTCCTCCATGAGTATGCAGAGATTTTTGCTTGGTCATACCGTGACATGCCGGGTTTGGATACGGATATCGTGGTACACAGGTTACCTCTCAAAGAAGGATGTGCGCCGGTCAGGCAAAAGCGCAGAAGGGTTCGACCAGATATGGATAGTAAGATTAGGGAAGAGGTGCTCAAACAATTTGACGCCGGGTTTCTCGCTGTAGTTGACTATCCACCCTGGATTGCCAACATAGTGCCAGTTCCTAAGAAAGACGGGAAAGTACGCATGTGTGTAGATTACAGAGATCTGAACAAAGCAAGTCCAAAGGACGATTTTCCACTACCGCATATAGATATCTTGGTGGATAATACAGCACAAGCTTCGTGGTTTTCCTTCATGGATGGGTTCTCTGGGTATAATCAGATCAAGATGGCTCCCGAAGATATGGAAAAGACAACCTTCATGACATCCTGGGGCACTTTCTGCTACAAAGTAATGCCTTTTGGGTTACGAAACGCAGGGGCAACATATCAAAGAGCCATGGTCACACTTTTTCATGATATGATTCATAAGGAGATCGAAGTATATGTAGATGATATGATTACCAAGTCTCGCACAGAAGAAGAGCATATTACAAATCTACATAAGCTATTTGAACGTCTAAAGAAGTACAAGCTAAGGTTAAACCCGAACAAGTGTACGTTTGGTGTAAGATCGGGAAAGCTGTTGGGATTCATTGTAAGCCAACGAGGTATAGAGGTTGATCCTGGTAAAGTAAAAGCCATACAAGCGATGCCCGTTCCAAAAACAGAAAAAGAGGTGCGAGGTTTCCTGGGCCGATTGAATTACATCTCAAGGTTCATTTCACATCTAACAGCTACATGCGAGCCTATATTCAAACTACTCAGGAAGGATCAACCTATCAAGTGGAACGACGATTGCCAAGTAGCCTTCGAAACTATAAAGAACTACTTACAAGAACCACCGATACTTTTACCTCCCGTACCCGGAAGACCGCTGATCATGTACCTCACAGTACTTGAAAGATCTATGGGGTGTGTACTGGGGCAACAAGATGAAACAGGCAGGAAAGAACACGCTATCTACTACCTCAGTAAGAAATTCACGGATTGCGAATCTCGGTATTCACCATTGGAAAAGACATGTTGTGCCCTAGCATGGGCCTCCAAACGTCTAAGGCAATATATGCTGAATCATTCCACGTGGCTAATATCGAGAATGGATCCTTTAAAATACGTGTTCGAAAAACAGGCGCTCACGGGTAGAATTGCAAGGTGGCAAATGTGACTGTCCGAATACGACATACAATATGTAACTCAAAAAGCAATAAAAGGGAGTGTACTGGCGGAACACCTTGCCCACCAACCCCTTGAGGAATACCAATCCATGAAGTTCGACTTCCCCGATGAGGATATTATGCTAGTAAGAGACTATGAAATACCAGGACCCGACGAAGGACCTGAACCGGGTTTGGTATGGAAACTCATGTTCGACGGTGCCTCAAATGCACTAGGACATGGCATAGGGGCAGTGTTGACATCTCCCGATGACCGGCACTTACCCTTCACTGCAAGACTATGTTTCGATTGCACCAACAACATTGCAGAATACGAAGCATGCATATTGGGGTTAGAAGCTGCAATCGACCTAAGGATCAAACTCCTTGATGTATACGGAGACTCAGCATTGGTGATCCATCAAGTCAACAAAGAATGGGACACTCGAGATGCAAAACTAATCCCGTACCGAGACCTTATACTGGAGTTGACGGCTGAATTTGATACTATCACTTTTACTCATATCCCGAGGGAAGAAAATCAAATAGCCGACGCACTAGCAACGCTCTCCTCTATGTTCAAGGTGACCTGGCCAAACCATGAACCACGGATAACTGTTAGACACTTTGACGAACCTGCCTATTGCCTTGCGATTGGGGAGCAGTCTGACAACAAACCATGGTACCACGACATTAAAGAGTACCTGGAAAAACAAGAATACCCGGAGAATGCCTCAACAATTGATAAAAAGACACTGAGGAGACTTGCATCCAAGTTCTTCTTAAGCGGAAGCATCCTATACAAAAGGAACTATGATTCAGTGTTGTTGAGGTGTGTAGATAAAAACGAGGCCAAGGAGATTATCAGGGAGGTACATGAAGGAACCTTTGGGACCCATGCAAATGGACACTCAATGGCTAGGAAGATACTGCGAGCAGGGTATTACTGGCTAACAATGGAGGCCGACTGTTTCCAATATGCAAGGACCTGTCACAAGTGCCAGATCTACGCTGACAAGGTGCACGTACCACCAAACCCGTTGAATGTTCTGAGTTCACCATGGCCATTTGCAATGTGGGGAATTGACATGATAGGAATGATAGAACCAAAAGCTTCAAATGGGCACCGATTCATATTAGTCGCCATAGACTACTTCACCAAAGGGGTCGAAGCTGCCTCTTACACCAACGTAACGAGACAAGTAGTCACTCGGTTCATCAAGCATAATATCATATGTCGGTATGGGGTTCCAAGCAGGATTATCACCGATAATGGGTCGAATCTGAACAATAACATGATGAGGGAGCTGTGCGAGGAGTTCAAGATTGAACACCACAATTCTTCACCATACAGGCCTAAAATGAACGGCGCTGTCGAAGCTGCAAACAAAAATATCAAAAAGATAATACAAAAGATGGTGAAAACATACAAGGATTGGCACGAAATGCTCCCCTTCGCCCTACACGGTTACAGAACCTCGGTGCGTACGTCTACAGGGGCAACCCCCTTTTCCCTAGTCTACGGTATGGAAGCTGTCCTCCCAATCGAGGTGGAGATCCCGTCACTAAGAGTCATAGCTGACACAAAGTTAGAAGAGTCGGAATGGGTAAAAACTCGTTTTGATCAGCTTAATCTCATTGAAGAAAAGCGACTGACAGCTTTGTGTCATGGACAACTCTATCAGAAAAGGATGAAAAAAGCGTTCGATAAGAAGGTCCGACCTCGAACCTACAAAGAAGGTGACATTGTCCTTAAGAAGATACTGTTACCTCGACTCGACGCCCGTGGAAAATGGACACCTAACTACGAAGGTCCCTACATTGTAAAAACGGTGTTCTCAGGAGGGGCATTAGTCCTCACTACAATGGATGGGGATGAGCTACCGCACCCAATCAACTCAGACGCGGTCAAGAAGTACTATGCCTAGCAAAAGCAGAATTACCGGACATAAGCCGAAGGCAAACTACGAAGGATAAGGGGTCGTGCAATCATCTACTTCTGAAGTCGAAGGATTATTGGGGTCCTCGAAAACAAAAAGAGCAACGGCAGTATTAATATCATTTCTATTTGTCATTTTCTTTCTTCGCATTTCTGTACACTCGCCAATTCAAGGCAATATCAATAAAATTTCCTTTTTTGCATACTATGCTTCATTTCTAATTTCAGTACCATTTGCAAAGGATAATTTATTTTTATAAACTTTAACATGGATTTAACATGAGAAACTTGCAAACTTGCAACACAAAAGCAAAAAGACAAAATCTCCGGAAGGCTACACACACTTTGCATTGGTGTTACCCCAGGTTGATCCTTTCACAAAAAAAAAGGGGGGTCGGCAAGTCATCCGAATACGAACTGAGCCAGAGTTCACAAACAATTCAAAAGGGGTTAAACAAAGGCAATGGGTGATAAGGAGATGAGTGATAAGGACATGCGGTGTCAGAGTTTATCATACATACATCATTGCATACATTCATCAGTATACATACAACATATACATGTGTAAGCATTCACACATACGCATTATACAATCGACAGGGGCATGTGCATAACACATAAGCATGATGCATGCGCATTTGCAAAACAAAATTCTATATAGGTAAATTTCGCGACGACAGTCGTGAATAACCCTATTGGTGGTACAGGTAAATTCTGCGATAGCATTCGTAGATAACCCTGATAATATAGGTAAATTTCGCGACGACACTCGTGAATAACCCTATTGGTGGTACAGGTAAATTCTGCGATAGCATTCGTAGATAACCCTGATAATATAGGTAAATTTCGCGACGACACTCGTGAATAACCCTATTGGTGGTACAGGTAAATTCTGCGATAGCATTCGTAGATAACCCTGATAACATAGGTAAATTTCGCGATAACTCTCGCGAATAACCCTATTGGTGGTACAGGTAAATTCTGCGATAACATTCGCAGATAACCCTGTCGGTGCAGGTGAACTTGCTAGAATTATAGCAAGCAATCCTATTGGGGTCCACAAACTACGGAAACTTACTAGAACTATAGTAAGTGGGGGTTCACAAACTGCGGAGGCTTGCTGACCATAGCAAGCCAATTACACAACCAACAAAGGTCCTCGCTATGTAAGACTCAGGCTTTAGCAGGACATTTCTCTTCATCCATACCCAAACTCAAGGTAAATTTAAGGGTCTTCCAGTATTTAATAACTCTTCGATCGGAACGACGCGAGGTCTACACACCCTCTTGTCACCCAATCCAAGGTAATTAAATAGGGGCAGCTGTCATACCCCAAAATTTACCTCCCACACTTTTCTTACAACAAAAAACAAGGTTCAAATCTCAAGGCATGGCTCATTCACATAATTCAGATAATTCACAGTCAACTGATCCAAATTGAAAGGTCAATCATAATCAAGGTATGATCCAAACTTTAACCATTGGGTAAACATCAAGTATGGGGTGCATAACCATCATTTGATCAAGAATTGATCATGATTCCATTAACAGAAACTCAGAAATGAACAAACATGGAAAGGTTCAAATTAGGGTTTCTTAGGAGAAAGTCAACCCAACTTTGACTGGGCATAACTTTCACATGGAACATCAGAAATTCCCCACTCAAAGCCTATTTTGAAGGAAATTGAATTCTCTATAACTTTGTGTCTCACAAGCCAAGGCTAGAAATGCTTCATTTAAGAGATACAAAGCAAAAGATTACAGGTCATTTTCAGGCATCCTTCAAAAAGCAGTTTTTTCCCAAAGAGAATATGATCAAGATAAGAGCTTCAAATGAAAAATATGTTCCAAAGTGGCTTATAGAGGACCTCTTGAGGTTTATAAAAAGTATTAGAACTCCTCCATAGCTCAAATATTGAAGGAAATATGCTTGATCAAAGTTAGGAAATTTTTAGGGACCAAATATGAAAAAGGAGGGTTCAAATGGAGAAACTTTGCAAAAGGGCCCATAGTATTTTTATGCAAACTTGGTCCACAAGTTATTAACATGCCCACAATAGGATGCCACGAAATTTAAACATATTATTTAATTGTTAATATATTTATTTCATTAAAAATTGATTTTTATGACTTAAATAAGTAAGAAAATTAAATATTTTGTTAGAAATATATTTTGTTGATTTCCAATCAATGTTAATGACAAAATATATTACTAATTTCGTGGTAATTGGATTAGGGAAGGATAAAATCAAATCTTGGCCAAAATAGTAGCTTTTTATTCAAGAAACAAATCAAAATTCTCAAAGAAGAAAGATTGGATTTAAAGGCTTTTGAGACTCTTTTCTAAACCTAATCTGATTCACTATAAGTATAGAGGCTGAGGCATAAGGGTTGGGGACGAAAAATTGAGAGAGAGGCGGACTTGCAAGAACACAAAAAGCTTCAAGAAAAGTGAAATTCGGTTTCAAAGATTGGGCGGTTTTCAAAGGGATTCAAGCATTGCTATAGTTTCCTTGGATCATTCTGAAGCTGTTGGGATACTTACACGACACCAACAACCCCAGAACAATCTCCAATTTGTCAAAGTAAGTTGTTCTGAACTTTCGATCGATTTGCATCATTGTGGCATTTATAGGCTGAATTGTTTGTGTATTATGCTTTATATGGTTGTTATGATCGTTTCTGGGTTGGTTGTTTGAAATTTGCGCGCCTGATGCATGTTTAGCCATTGATGACCGTCGCGAGTTCTAGGGTTTGCAAATTGGGGGTTTTGCTTAGGGGCTAAATTAGATTTAATTGAGGGTATCATCAAACTCGTGTGATTGGGACGAAGGGAATGATAGAGTCGCGAAAGATTTATATTCATGTGTGAGCTATTCGCTATTTTTCAGTGCAGTTGCTACGAACCCAAAACCGTAGCTATTTCGTAGCTGTTTTTTTCTGAAATTTGCAGGGTAAGTGGAGAAGACGATGACGTGTCTCTGTACTACTGGGTAGTTTGAATCTGCGCGCGAGCTTTTCCATTTATTTTCTTGATTTTTGTATTTGTTGTGATAAAGGCGTTTTCTAAACGCGTGAACATCCTGGTTGGGTTGGTAAGAGCGTTGAATGACCCTGGGGGCGCGGGTTCAACACCCAGCTTCCCCATATATTTTTTCTAATATGTGCTACTCACGATCCAGTGCGTCTTGGATCTTAAACTCCACCATGCACCCTCAAAATTTGACCCTTCAGCCACTATCAACTCAGATCTAATGCCCAAGGTCTGATCCCCTATAACATAAACCCTCAAGGTTACCACACTGAATAAAAACCTTAATAAAACTAAAATAAATTTTAATCATTTGTTTTATTTTAATTAAAATACTTATTTTTAATATATATTAATTATATGATAATTATTTTTTTATATAAAATAAATATGTAATGATTATATTAAAAATTCTCAATTTGTTATTCGTGCCGATTAAATCGATTGATCGCTATGGTTAACAATGATTTTAATTAAAATACTATTTAATTAAAATAAAAATCAAACTAAATTCGATTAAATGGTTGCAATCATCTTATTGATTGTGATGATTAATCTCGCCTCATTATTTAATTTAACTTGTTATTATTCGTAGTCGTGCTAATCGATTATGAGAGGTAGCAGTATAAAAAATAAAATTCATAAAGTAATAAAATACAATAAGTTGTTATTAGTGATAATCGAATTAATCGATTTGAATTGGTAACAACGCAAATCCTTAATCTTTTAACTATGGTGATCAAACCTATTGATCATTGCGGTTAATTGTGCCAAATCAGGGTTGTACGCCCAAACCCTAATAATTCTAAAATCCATTCAAATTACAAGACAAAACAAACTGCGATAGGCTAACTAAAAAGCCTCTAAAAAACCATATCAAATCAAATTCAAACTCTAAATGGCGTACAACCCTTCCCGAACTACGTAGACTCTGATCCTCCCTAAGGAGGTACGTAGGCACTTGGCAACAAGGCGAGTCCCCCTCTTCAAAATCTCAATCATGTCCTTATAATTCTGTTTGCCACATTTCTTTACAAATCCTGCCATGTAACCCTAATCTTTGAACATTAGCCTTTAGGAAAAGGCTGAGGGTGCCTAACACCTTCCCTCAGCCTGATTATAATAACTTACCCTCAATCTCTTATCTGCGTAGGGTTTCCTATTCGCCCTTCAGAATAGGTGGCGACTCGAAAGCTGAAATTTTTAGGCAGGTTGCTACACAATGGTTTTGCTTCTAGTGTTTGCTTTGAAGATTCACTTCACTTCTTTGTACCTGCAAAACACTTAAACCATATAGAACTTGCAGTTCATGTTAGTGAATGTGTGGGAGCCTTTACCCAGCAACTGATAGATTTAATCAAATCATTTATCATTTATCTTTCTCCCCCTTTTTGTCATAACATCAAAAAGTATATATAAAAAGATTCAGATGTATAAAACGACAAAAGAAAACATTTACTGGAATGTAAAACACAAAGAAACTTTTTCATTGATAATCAAAAGATATTACAAAAGGTTCCTATGTTTAACAAGATGAAAAACATTCCTAGCAAATACAAAGAAGGATTTCCAAAAAGGAAATCACTACAAAAATTAAAAACAGAGCCCTAGCAAGACACGCTCTGTGTCAACCCATCAAGAATCCCGGAGGACTTCTTGTCTTCCAGACTGAAACCTCCACTGTAGGAGAGATCCCAGAACCAAGGAGGAAGTGAGGGACAGTTCACAGACAGAGAGCTAATGTTGCAAACGGGGCTTTCCCTCAACATAGACGTTGAGCCTATCTTCCCACAACTCAAGAAAGTCTTCTGTCTTTGGATGAAAGTTGATAACAACATCAAAGAAGGATCTGACTTGAGCGGTATTAGAAGAGCCATCCCGAGATGCACAGAGATCTGTCGCCTTTGAGTCATGGAGCTTCAACAGGCTTGAGGTGAATGCTAGGTTTTGAGAGAAGAAAAGAAAAACGAGAGAGAGAGAGAGAAAAAAAATTTTAAGAGGAAAACAAAGAGATAGGAAACCGAAAACCATTTTGAAGAGTATTTAAAGGAAAATAAAATGAAACGAATGATGAAAAGCATTTAATGTTACGTGACGCGAGGAGAGATAATAAAGACAAATGAAGTGACTGGCACAGTTACCTATGGTCGGCGTCCCTTCAACTGCACGCGCGCTTATCCATGAATAGTAACGGCAGGTTTACCATCCCGAGATAAAGCGTAACAGCTGTTTTGCTTTACAAGATGTTCTGAATCAACTTAGACAATGAAACGTTAGTAATAACCGAATCATAATTTCTAAACGAATTCAATCAGAACTTCTGATTAAAAAAAATGTTCCACATTCATTTCAGAAGATACTCATACATGAGAAATTCTCATCTTCTCATTCTGGGCATAAATCCATACTGATGTTCTTCAGAATGAACTTAAACCTATCTTCAGCCAGGGGTTTTGTAAAGATATCAGCCCATTGATGGTCTGTATCAACAAAGTTTAAAGATATAACACCCTTCTGAACATAGTCCCTTATGAAATGATGTTTTATCTCAATATGTTTAGCTTTTGAATGAAGAATAGGATTCTTAGATAAACATATAGCAGAAGTATTATCACAGAATATAGGAATGTTACTCTCAAATATCTGATAATCTTCTAACTGACTCTTCATCCAGAGCATCTGTGTACTACAACCAGCAGCTGCGACATATTCTGCTTCTGTGGTTGATAGAGCAATGGTTGCTTGCTTCTTGCTGTACCAGGAGATTAAGTGACTTCCAAGAAATTGGCAACTTCCTGAAGTACTTTTTCTTTCAATTCTGTCTCCAGCATAATCAGCATCGCAGAATCCTACTAAGTTGTATTCTTTAGATTTTCTGTAAACTAAACCAACATTAGTAGTACCTTTCAGATACCTTAGAATCCTCTTAACAGCAGTTAAATGAGATTCTCTAGGATCCGATTGGAATCTAGCACACAAACAAACACTGAACAGAATGTCAGGTCTAGAAGCAGTCAGATATAGAAGAGATCCAATCATACCTCTGTATAGCTTCTGATCTACCTTCTTACTTACCTCATCCTTACCTAGGATGCATGTTGGATGCATAGGAGTTTTGGCTTCTTTGCAGTCTAGAAGATTGAACTTCTTCAGAAGTTCCTTCACATACTTGGTTTGGTGAACATACGTTCCTTCTGATGTTTGATTTATTTGTATTCCAAGGAAATACTTGAGTTCTCCCATCATGCTCATTTCAAACTCAGCCTGCATAGACTTAGCAAACTCCTTTCCAAGTGTAGCATTAGATGTTCCAAAAATAATATCATCTACATATATTTGACAAATTAAAATATCCTTTTCAAAGGTTTTACAAAAGAGAGTAGTGTCCACTTTTCCTCTAGTGAAACCATTATCTAGAAGGAAAGAACTTAAGCGTTCATACCAAGCTCTGGGAGCCTGTTTCAATCCATACAATGATTTCTTAAGTTTAAAAACATGATTAGGAGACATAGAGTCTTCAAAACCAGGAGGTTGATGGACATAAACTTCTTCATCTATATAACCATTTAAGAAGGCACTCTTAACATCCATCTGATAGAGAGTGATGTTATGTTGAGTGGCAAAAGAAATTAATAGACGAATAGACTCTAACCTGGCCACTGGTGCAAAGGTTTCTGTGTAGTCAATCCCTTCTTGCTGACTATAACCCTGAGCCACCAGTCTGGCTTTGTTCCTTACCACTTCACCTTTCTCACTAAGCTTGTTTCTGAAGACCCATTTTGTACCAATTATGTTGAATCCATCTGGTCTAGGAACAAGATCCCAAACATCATTCCTTGTAAACTGATTTAGTTCTTCTTGCATAGCAATTACCCAGTCTGGATCTTCTAGAGCATGATCAACAGAAGTTGGCTCGATCAAAGATACAAGACCTAATTGACAGTCTGCATTGTTCCTAAGGAATGCTCTTGTTCTGATTGGATCATCCTTCTTTCCAAGAATGACATCTTCTGAATGACCAGAGATGAGTCTGGATGATCTTCTGACAGATGGTTCTTCAGAAATACTTAGATCCTCCAGAGAAGCTGTTACTTGATCTTCAGATTCTTTGCTTCTGAGGAGCTCTGCTTCTGATGCGTTGCTTCTTGGCTCAACAACTTCTGATATGTCAATATCACAACCTGCAAAATTATCAACTTGCTTTGGTTTTTCAGAACCAAGCTTATCATCAAACCTGATATTGATTGATTCTTCTACAACCAATGTTTCAGTATTGTATACCCTGTAGCCTTTTGAGCGTTCAGAATATCCAAGAAGGAAACACTTTTGAGCTTTGGAATCAAACTTACCAAGATGATCTTTAGTGTTCAGAATAAAGCATACACATCCAAAAGGATGGAAATATGAAATGTTGGGCTTTCTATTCTTCCACAATTCATAGGGAGTCTTATTTAGAATAGGTCTGATAGAGATTCTATTCTGAATATAACATGCAGTGTTTATTGCTTCTGCCCAGAAATGCTTAGCCATATTGGTTTCATTGATCATGGTTCTGGCCATTTCTTGAAGAGTCCTATTCTTTCGTTCTACAACCCCATTTTGCTGTGGAGTTCTAGGACAAGAGAAATCATGGGCAATACCATTTTCTTTGAAGAATTCTTCAAAGGATTTGTTCTCAAATTCACCACCATGATCACTTCTGACCTTTATGATTTTACACTCTTTTTCAGATTGAATCTGAATGCAGAAATCAAAGAACACTGAATGAGTCTCATCCTTGTGTTTTAAGAATTTTACCCATGTCCAGCGGCTATAATCATCTACGATGACTAATCCATATTTCTTTCCTCTGACAGATGCTGTTTTGACTGGTCCAAACAGATCAATGTGCAAGAGTTCTAATGGCCTTGAGGTAGAAACAACATTCTTAGACTTGAATGCAGGTTTGGAGAACTTGCCCTTCTGACATGCTTCACAAAGAGCATCTGATTGGAATTTCAGATTAGGGAGTCCTCTGACAAGATTCAGTTTGTTAATCTGAGAGATCTTTCTCAAACTAGCATGACCTAACCTCCTGTGCCAGACCCACTGCTCTTCAGAAACAGACATAAGACAAGTCACCTTCTGACTCATAAGATCTTGCAGATCTGTCTTATAAATGTTGTTCTTCCTCTTGCCTGTAAATAGGATTGAGCCATCCTTCTGATTTACAGCCTTGCAAGACTCTTGATTAAAGATTATATCATAACCATTGTCACTTAATTGACTGATAGATAAAAGGTTATGTGTTAATCCTTCTACAAGAAGTACATTAGAGATGGAAGGAGAGTTACCAGATTTTATAGTTCCAGAGCCAATTATCTTGCCCTTCTGATCTCCTCCGAACTTGACTTCTCCTCCAGACTTAAGCACCAGGTCTTGGAACATAGACCTTCTTCCTGTCATGTGTCGCGAGCATCCAGAGTCCAGGTACCATGACATGTTGTGCTTTGTCCTTCTTGCAGCCAAGGATATCTGCAATAGGAATAATCTTATCCTTAGGTACCCACATCTTTTTGGGTCCTTTCTTGTTAGATTTTCTCAAGTTCTGATTGAACTTGGGTTTAACATTGTAAGCAATAGGAGGAACAGCATGATAATTCTTAATGTGAGTTTCATGATATTTCCTAGGTTGTGTCACATGCTTCTTAGTGTGTGTAATGTGAAAACTTTGTGCATGTGAGGTGTGCCTAATATCATGTGAGTGGCCATACTTGAACTGATCATACAATGGCTTGTATGTAATTTTCATTTCATCAACAGGTTCAAGTTTGTATGGGGTTTCACCCTCATAACCAATGCCAACTCTTTTGTTTCCAGACACAGCATATATCATAGAAGCTAGCTGACTTCTGCCAATACTTCTAGATAGGAACTTCCTGAAACTTAAATCATATTCTTTCAGAATATGGTTCAGACTGGGAGTGGATTTTTCTGAATCAGAAGGAGATCCAACATTATTGGATAATTTTAAAAGTTTTTCCTTTAATTCAGAATTCTCCAACTCAAGCTTCTTTGTTTCAAATTCAAATTGCTTTTTCAGCTTTTTGTATTTGAGACTGATCTGAGACTTGAGTTCCAGAAGTTCAGTTAGACCGGAAACTAACTCATCTCTAGTAAGTTCAGAAAATACCTCTTCAGAATCTGATTCTGATGTAGATTCTGATCCGTCATCTTCTGTCGCCATCAGCGCACAGTTGGCCTGCTCATCTTCTGAATCATCTTCTGACTCATCCCAGGTTGCCATAAGACCTTTCTTCTTATGAAACTTTTTCTTGGGACTTTCCTTCTGAAGATTTGGACATTCATTCTTGTAGTGTCCAGGCTCATTGCATTCATAGCACATGACCTTCTTCTTGTCAAATCTTCTTTCATCAGAAGATTCTCCACGTTCAAATTTCCTTGAACTTCTGAAGCCTCTGAACTTCCTTTGCTTGGTCTTCCAGAGTTGATTTAGCCTCCTGGAAATCATGGACAGTTCATCTTCTTCTTCAGATTCTGATTCTTCAGGATCTTCTTCTCTAGCCTGAAAAGCGTTAGTGCATTTCTTGATATTAGATTTTAATGCAATAGACTTACCTTTCTTTTGAGGCTCATTTGCGTCCAGCTCAATCTCATGGCTTCTCAAGGCACTGATAAGCTCTTCCAGAGAAACTTCATTCAGATTCTTCGCAATCTTGAATGCAGTCACCATCGGACCCCATCTTCTGGGTAAGCTTCTGATGATCTTCTTTACATGATCAGCCTTGGTGTATCCTTTGTCAAGAACTCTCAATCCAGCAGTCAGAGTTTGAAATCTCGAAAACATCTTTTCAATGTCTTCATCATCCTCCATCTTGAAGGCTTCATACTTCTGGATTAAGGCAAGAGCTTTTGTCTCCTTGACTTGAGCATTTCCTTCATGAGTCATTTTCAAGGACTCATATATGTCATAGGCCGTTTCCCTGTTAGATATCTTCTCATACTCAGCATGAGAGATAGCATTCAGCAAAACAGTTCTACATTTATGATGATTCCTGAAAAGCTTCTTTTGGTCATCATTCATTTCTTGCCTTGACAGCTTCACGCCTCTGGCATTTACTGGATGTTTGTAACCATCCATCAGAAGATCCCATAGATCACCATCTAGACCCAGAAAGTAACTCTCCAGTTTATCTTTCCAGTATTCAAAGTTTTCACCATCAAATACCGGCGGTCTAGTATAACCATTGTTACCGTTGTATTGCTCAGCAGAGCCAGATGTAGATGCAGGTGTAGGTATAGTCCTTTCACTTTCATCAACCATCTTTTAAATGAAGCGTTTTTCTCTTCCTGAATCTTTTCTAAACACGGTTAAGTGCTTGCACCTTAGAACCGGCGCTCTGATGCCAATTGAAGGATAGAAAAACACTTAGAAAGGGGGGGATTGAATAAGTGTGACTTAAAATCTTGAGCGATAAAAATAAAATGCACAATTATTTTTATCCTGGTTCGCTGTTAACGAAGCTACTCCAGTCCACCCCCGCAGAGATGATTTACCTCAACTGAGGATTTAATCCACTAATCGCACGGATTACAATGGTTTTCCACTTAGCCGCAACTAAGTCTTCCAGAGTCTTCTGATCACAACCTGATCACTCCAGGAACAACTGCTTAGTTCACTCCTAAGACTTTTCTAGAGTCTACTGATCAACACGATCACTCTAGGCTTAGTTCACTCCTAAGACTTTCTGCTCAGCCAACTGCCAAGACTTCCTGCTCAGCCAACTGCCAAGACTTCCTGCTCAGCTAACTGCTAAGACTTCCTAGAGTATACTGATCAACTGATCACTCTAGTTCCTTACAACTTAATGTAATCTATTCAAGAGTTTACAAATGCTTCTTAAAAGCGATAATCACAACTGTGATATTTCTCTTACAATTTAAGCTTAATCTCACTAAGATATTACAACAGCAATGTAGTGAGCTTTGATGAAGATGAAGATTCTGAGTTTTGATTTGAACAGAGTTTCAGCAAGTTAATTTGAATTGTATTGGTGCGAAATCGTTTTTCTTGCTTCTCATCAGAACTTCATATTTATAGGCGTTGAGAAGATGACCGTTGAATGCATTTAATGCTTTGCGTGTTCCGTACAGCTTTGCATTTAATGTTATACGCTTTTGTCAACTACCTCGAGCCTTGTTCACGCTGTGTCTACTGACGTAGCCTTTAGTAGCTTTAACGTTCCTTTTGTCAGTCAGCGTAGTCTGCCACGTGTACTTCCTTCTGATCTGATGTTTGTGAATACGACGTTTGAATATCATCAGAGTCAAACAGCTTGGTGCACAGCATCTTCTGATCTTCTGACCTTGAAGTGCTTCTGAGCGTGATACCATCTTCTGATCTTCAGTGCTTCTGATCTCATGTTCTTCTGATGCTTCCATAGACCCATGTTCTGATTCTGCTTCGACCATCTTCTGATGTCTTGCCAGACCATGTTCTGATGTTGCATGCTGAACCATTTGAGACACATCTTCTGAGCGCTGAATTATGCGTACTCTTTATATATATTTCCTGAAAGGGAAATTGCATTGGATTAGAGTACCATATTATCTTAAGCAAAATTCATATTATTGTTATCATCAAAACTAAGATAATTGATAAGAACAAATCTTGTTCTAACACTCTGAACCTGACCCCTAAACCTTTAACCCTAAATTTTGAACCTTGAACCATGATCCCCGAACCCTAAATCTTGAACCATGAACCCGTAACCCTGAAGCCAGAAACCTAAATCCTAAACCCTGAATATTGAACCCTCCACCCTAAACCCTAAATCCAGAACCATGAACCATGAACCCTGAACCCAGAACCATGATCCTTGAATCTTGAACCCTGAAACTTGAACCTTGAACCTCGAACACTGTACCATAAACTGGGGAATTTCAGTTGGGTTTCTATTCACCCCTTTTTAGATACGTCGCCAACGTCTAACAACTAAACCATAAACTTCAAACCCTAAACTCTAAACCCTAAACCCTAAACCCTCAACCCTCAACCCTAAACCCTCAACCCTAAACCCTCAACCCTCAACCCTCAACCCTAAACCCTAAACCCTAAACCCTAAACCCTCAACCCTAAACCCTAAACCCTAAACCCTAAACCCTAAAAAAATTGTATATCACTTTTGATTTCTAACAAAGAAATGGCCTCATGATCCATAAAACCTTCTAATTGAACCTCTTATACTAATAAATTTTGGTATTTTGAAAGCTTAAACATTGCATAAAATTCCTGAACCCAAAACCCTAATCCAGTAACTCTGAACCTGACCCCTAAACCCTTAACCCTAAATCTTGAACCTTGAACCATGATCCCTGAACCCTGAATCTTGAACCATGAACCCGTAACCCTGAAGCCAGAAGCCTGAATCGTAAACCCTGAATACTGAACCCTCCACCCTGAACCCTAAATCCAGAACCATGAACCATGAACCATGAACCCTGAACCCATAACCATGATCCTTGAATCTTGAACCCTGAAACTTGAACCTTGAACCTCGAACACTGTACAATAAACTGGGGAATTTCAGTTGGGTTTCTATTCACCCCTTTTTAGATACGTCGCCAACGTCTAACAACTAGACCCTAAACTTCAAACCCTGAAATCTAAACCCTGAACCCTAAACCATAACTTTGATCACTTTGAAAATTTTCTAAGTTACAAAATTTTCTAAAAAATAGGTGACTTTTCATGGTTGTAACTTCCTCCTCAATCATCCATTTAAGGAAACAAGGGCCACATCTCAAGACCATATGAAATACAACATCTTAGTGAAAGAATCAGGTTAAAAGCCATCACACATTGGATATGGTTATCATGACAAAATGGTACCTTGAAGTTATGAAGTTGTCCAAACAGTTAGGATAATCCTGAGTGTTTTTTAAATGAAAATTCTAACTTTCTTGGCCAGTTTTCTCCATCATGCAAAATGATTCTATTCAAGAGTTAAACATCAAAGTTGTAAAGGATGATGCCATATTCCCATTGATACCAAGTGCAAATATTTATCGTGCGTGATCATGAAATTAAGGTGGAGCAAAGTGGCCATGATAAAGCATATTTTTAAAGAAAATTGTATATCACTTTTCATCTCTAACAAAGGATTGGCCTCATGATCCATAAAACCTTCGAATTGAACCTCTAATACTTTAAAAATATATATTTTTAATGCTAAAACATCGTATAAATAACCGAACCATGAACCCTAAACCCTAAACCCTGAACCCTAAACTCGGAACCTAAAACCATGATCCCTGAACCCTTAATCCTAAAACCTGAACCCGTAACTCTAAACCCTAATCCCTGAACCCAGAACTCTGGACCCTGAATGTTGAACCCTAAACCCTGAACCCAGAACCATGGACCCTAAACTCTAAACCCTAAACCGTGAACACATAACCATGATCCCTGAACCATGAACCCTGAACCTTGATCCCTAAACCCTATACAATAAAATTGGAAATTTCAGTTGGGAATCTATTCACCACCTACTTGATACGTCGCCAACGTCTAACACCAAGACCTTAAACTCTAAACCCTGAACTCTAAACCCTAAACCCTAACTTTAACCACTTTGAAAATTTTCTAAGATACAAAATTTTGAAACAAATGGATGACTTTTCATGGTTGTAACTTCCTCCTCAAGCATCCATTATGGACAAAAAGGGTTACATCTCTAGACCATATGACATACAACATCTTAGTGAAAGAATCTCGTTCAAATTCATCACACATTGGATTTAGAGATCATGACAAAATGGTACCTTGAAGTTGTGACGTTATTCAAACTATTAGGAGTTTTGTGTTTTTTTAAATGAAAAATACAATTTTCGAGGCCAGTTATCTCCATCATGCAAAATGATTCTCTTCAAGTGTCAAACATTAAAGCTGTAAAGGATGATGCCATCTTTCCATTGGTACCACGTGAAAAAATTTCTGATACTTGAGAATGAAGTTAAGATGAAGCAAAGTGGTCATGGTAAAGCATATTTTTAAGAAAAATTGTATATCACTTTTGATTTCTAACAAAGAAATGGCCTCATGATCCACAAAACCTTCTAATTGAACCTCTTATACTAAGAATTTTTGGTATTTTGAAAGCTTAAACATTGCATAAAATTCCTGAACCCAAAACCCTAATCCAGTAACTCTGAACCTGACCCCTAAACCCTTAACCCTAAATCCTGAACCTTGAACCATGATCCCTAAACCCTGAATCTTGAACCATGAACCCGTAACCCTGAAGCCAGACACCTGAATCCTAAACCCTGAACCCTGAATACTGAACCCTGCACCCTGAACCCTAAATCCAGAACCATGAACCATGAACCATGAACCCTGAACCCAGAACCATGATCCTTGAATCTTGAACCCTGAAACCTGAACCTTGAACCTCGAACACTGTACCATAAACTGGGGAATTTCAGTTGGGTTTCTATTCACCCCTTTTTAGATACGTCGCCAACGTCTAACAACTAGACCCTAAACTTCAAACCCTAAACTCTAAACCCTAAACCCTCAACCCTCAACCCTAAACCCTCAACTCTCAACCCTAAACCCTCAACCCTAAACCCTAAACCCTAAACCCTCAACCCTCAACCCTAAACCCTCAACCCTAAACCCTCAACCCTAAACCCTCAACCCTAAACCCTAAACCCTAAAAAAAATTGTATATCACTTTTGATTTCTAACAAAGAAATGGCCTCATGATCCATGAAACCTTCTAATTGAACCTCTTATACTAAAAAATTTTGGTATTTTGAAAGCTTAAACATTGCATAAAATTCCTGAACCCAAAACCCTAATCCAGTAACTCTGAACCTGACCCCTAAACCTTTAACCCTAAATTTTGAACCTTGAACCATGATCCCCGAACCCTAAATCTTGAACCATGAACCCGTAACCCTGAAGCCAGAAACCTAAATCCTAAACCCTGAATATTGAACCCTCCACCCTAAACCCTAAATCCAGAACCATGAACCATGAACCCTGAACCCAGAACCATGATCCTTGAATCTTGAACCCTGAAACTTGAACCTTGAACCTCGAACACTGTACCATAAACTGGGGAATTTCAGTTGGGTTTCTATTCACCCCTTTTTAGATACGTCGCCAACGTCTAACAACTAAACCATAAACTTCAAACCCTAAACTCTAAACCCTAAACCCTAAACCCTCAACCCTCAACCCTAAACCCTCAACCCTAAACCCTCAACCCTCAACCCTCAACCCTAAACCCTAAACCCTAAACCCTCAACCCTAAACCCTAAACCCTAAACCCTAAACCCTAAAAAAATTGTATATCACTTTTGATTTCTAACAAAGAAATGGCCTCATGATCCATAAAACCTTCTAATTGAACCTCTTATACTAATAAATTTTGGTATTTTGAAAGCTTAAACATTGCATAAAATTCCTGAACCCAAAACCCTAATCCAGTAACTCTGAACCTGACCCCTAAACCCTTAACCCTAAATCTTGAACCTTGAACCATGATCCCTGAACCCTGAATCTTGAACCATGAACCCGTAACCCTGAAGCCAGAAGCCTGAATCGTAAACCCTGAATACTGAACCCTCCACCCTGAACCCTAAATCCAGAACCATGAACCATGAACCATGAACCCTGAACCCATAACCATGATCCTTGAATCTTGAACCCTGAAACTTGAACCTTGAACCTCGAACACTGTACAATAAACTGGGGAATTTCAGTTGGGTTTCTATTCACCCCTTTTTAGATACGTCGCCAACGTCTAACAACTAGACCCTAAACTTCAAACCCTGAAATCTAAACCCTGAACCCTAAACCATAACTTTGATCACTTTGAAAATTTTCTAAGTTACAAAATTTTCTTAAAAATAGGTGACTTTTCATGGTTGTAACTTCCTCCTCAATCATCCATTTAAGGAAACAAGGGCCACATCTCAAGACCATATGAAATACAACATCTTAGTGAAAGAATCAGGTTAAAAGCCATCACACATTGGATATGGTTATCATGACAAAATGGTACCTTGAAGTTATGAAGTTGTCCAAACAGTTAGGATAATCCTGAGTGTTTTTTAAATGAAAATTCTAACTTTCTTGGCCAGTTTTCTCCATCATGCAAAATGATTCTATTCAAGAGTTAAACATCAAAGTTGTAAAGGATGATGCCATATTCCCATTGATACCAAGTGCAAATATTTATCGTGCGTGATCATGAAATTAAGGTGGAGCAAAGTGGCCATGATAAAGCATATTTTTAAAGAAAATTGTATATCACTTTTCATCTCTAACAAAGGATTGGCCTCATGATCCATAAAACCTTCGAATTGAACCTCTAATACTTTAAAAATATATATTTTTAATGCTAAAACATCGTATAAATAACCGAACCATGAACCCTAAACCCTAAACCCTGAACCCTAAACTCGGAACCTAAAACCATGATCCCTGAACCCTTAATCCTAAAACCTGAACCCGTAACTCTAAACCCTAATCCCTGAACCCAGAACTCTGGACCCTGAATGTTGAACCCTAAACCCTGAACCCAGAACCATGGACCCTAAACTCTAAACCCTAAACCGTGAACACATAACCATGATCCCTGAACCATGAACCCTGAACCTTGATCCCTAAACCCTATACAATAAAATTGGAAATTTCAGTTGGGAATCTATTCACCACCTACTTGATACGTCGCCAACGTCTAACACCAAGACCTTAAACTCTAAACCCTGAACTCTAAACCCTAAACCCTAACTTTAACCACTTTGAAAATTTTCTAAGATACAAAATTTTGAAACAAATGGATGACTTTTCATGGTTGTAACTTCCTCCTCAAGCATCCATTATGGACAAAAAGGGTTACATCTCTAGACCATATGACATACAACATCTTAGTGAAAGAATCTCGTTCAAATTCATCACACATTGGATTTAGAGATCATGACAAAATGGTACCTTGAAGTTGTGACGTTATTCAAACTATTAGGAGTTTTGTGTTTTTTTAAATGAAAAATACAATTTTCGAGGCCAGTTATCTCCATCATGCAAAATGATTCTCTTCAAGTGTCAAACATTAAAGCTGTAAAGGATGATGCCATCTTTCCATTGGTACCACGTGAAAAAATTTCTGATACTTGAGAATGAAGTTAAGATGAAGCAAAGTGGTCATGGTAAAGCATATTTTTAAGAAAAATTGTATATCACTTTTGATTTCTAACAAAGAAATGGCCTCATGATCCACAAAACCTTCTAATTGAACCTCTTATACTAAGAATTTTTGGTATTTTGAAAGCTTAAACATTGCATAAAATTCCTGAACCCAAAACCCTAATCCAGTAACTCTGAACCTGACCCCTAAACCCTTAACCCTAAATCCTGAACCTTGAACCATGATCCCTAAACCCTGAATCTTGAACCATGAACCCGTAACCCTGAAGCCAGACACCTGAATCCTAAACCCTGAACCCTGAATACTGAACCCTGCACCCTGAACCCTAAATCCAGAACCATGAACCATGAACCATGAACCCTGAACCCAGAACCATGATCCTTGAATCTTGAACCCTGAAACCTGAACCTTGAACCTCGAACACTGTACCATAAACTGGGGAATTTCAGTTGGGTTTCTATTCACCCCTTTTTAGATACGTCGCCAACGTCTAACAACTAGACCCTAAACTTCAAACCCTAAACTCTAAACCCTAAACCCTCAACCCTCAACCCTAAACCCTCAACTCTCAACCCTAAACCCTCAACCCTAAACCCTCAACCCTCAACCCTCAACCCTAAACCCTCAACCCTACACCCTCAACCCTAAACCCTCAACCCTAAACCCTCAACCCTAAACCCTAAAAAAAATTGTTTATCACTTTTGATTTCTAACAAAGAAATGGCCTCATGATCCACAAAACCTCCTAATTGAACCTCTTATACTAAGAATTTTTGGTATTTTGAAAGCTTAAACATTGCATAAAATTCCTGAACCCAAAACCCTAATCCAGTAACTCTGAACCTGACCCCTAAACCCTTAACCCTAAATCTTGAACCTTGAACCATGATCCCTGAACCCTGAATCTTGAACCATGAACCCGTAACCCTGAAGCCAGAAACCTGAATCGTAAACCCTGAATACTGAACCCTCCACCCTGAACCCTAAAACAATAACCATGAACCATGAACCATGAACCCTGAACCCATAACCATGATCCTTGAATCTTGAACCCTGAAACTTGAACCTTGAACCTCGAACACTGTACAATAAACTGGGGAATTTCAGTTGGGTTTCTATTCACCCCTTTTTAGATACGTCGCCAACGTCTAACAACTAGACCCTAAACTTCAAACCCTGAACTCTAAACTCTGAACCCTAAACCATAACTTTGATCACTTTGAAAATTTTCTAAGTTACAAAATTTTCTAAAAAATAGGTGACTTTTCATGGTTGTAACTTCCTCCTCAATCATCCATTTAAGGAAACAAGGTTCACATCTCAAGACCATATGAAATACAACATCTTAGTGAAAGAATCAGGTTAAAAGCCATCACACATTGGATATGGTTATCATGACAAAATGGTACCTTGAAGTTATGAAGTTGTCCAAACAGTTAGGATAATCCTGAGTGTTTTTTAAATGAAAATTCTAACTTTCTTGGCCAGTTTTCTCCATCATGCAAAATGATTCTATTCAAGAGTTAAACATCAAAGTTGTAAAGGATGATGCCATATTCCCATTGATACCAAGTGCAAATATTTATCGTGCGTGATCATGAAATTAAGGTGGAGCAAAGTGGCCATGATAAAGCATATTTTTAAAGAAAATTGTATATCACTTTTCATCTCTAACAAAGGATTGGCCTCATTATCCATAAAACCTTCGAATTGAACCTCTAATACTTTAAAAATATATATTTTTAACGCTAAAACATCGTATAAATAACCAAACCATGAACCCTAAACCCTAAACCCTGAACCCTAAACTCGGAACCTAAAACCATGATCCCTGAACCCTTAATCCTAAAACCTGAACCCGTAACTCTAAACCCTAATCCCTGAACCCAGAACTCTGGACCCTGAATGTTGAACCCTAAACCCTGAACCCAGAACCATGGACCCTAAACTCTAAACCCTAAACCGTGAACACATAACCATGATCCCTAAACCATGAACCCTGAACCTTGATCCCTAAACCCTATACAATAAAATTGGAAATTTCAGTTGGGAATCTATTCACCACCTACTTGATACGTCGCCAACGTCTAACACCAAGACCTTAAACTCTAAGCCCTAAACTCTAAACCCTAAACCCTAACTTTAACCACTTTGAAAATTTTCTAAAGATACAAAATTTTGAAACAAATGGATGACTTTTCATGGTTGTAACTTCCTCCTCAAGCATCCATTATGGACAAAAAGGGTTACATCTCTAGACCATATGACATACAACATCTTAGTGAAAGAATCTCGTTCAAATTCATCACACATTGGATTTAGAGATCATGACAAAATGGTACCTTGAAGTTGTGACGTTATTCAAACTATTAGGAGTTTTGTGTTTTTTTAAATGAAAAATACAATTTTCGAGGCCAGTTATCTCCATCATGTAAAATGATTCTCTTCAAGTGTCAAACATTAAAGCTGTAAAGGATGATGCCATCTTTCCATTGGTATCACGTGAAAAATTTTCTGATACTTGAGAATGAAGTTAAGATGAAGCAAAGTGGTCATGGTAAAGCATATTTTTAAAAAAAATTGTATATCACTTTTGATTTCTAACAAAGAAATGGCCTCATGATCCACAAAACCTCCTAATTGAACCTCTTATACTAAGAATTTTTGGTATTTTGAAAGCTTAAACATTGCATAAAATTCCTGAACCCAAAACCCTAATCCAGTAACTCTGAACCTGACCCCTAAACCCTTAACCCTAAATCCTGAACCTTGAACCATGATCCCTAAACCCTGAATCTTGAACCATGAACCCGTAACCCTGAAGCCAGACACCTGAATCCTAAACCCTGAACCCTGAATACTGAACCCTGCACCCTGAACCCTAAATCCAAAACCATGAACCATGAACCATGAACCCTGAACCCAGAACCATGATCCTTGAATCTTGAACCCTGAAACCTGAACCTTGAACCTCGAACACTGTACCATAAACTGGGGAATTTCAGTTGGGTTTCTATTCACCCCTTTTTAGATACGTCGCCAACGTCTAACAACTAGACCCTAAACTTCAAACCCTAAACTCTAAACCCTAAACCCTCAACCCTAAACCCTCAACTCTCAACCCTAAACCCTAAACCCTAAACCCTTAACCCTCAACCCTAAACCCTCAACCCTAAACCGTCAACCCTAAACCCTCAACCCTAAACCCTAAACCCTAAAAAAAATTGTATATCACTTTTGATTTCTAACAAAGAAATGGCCTCATGATCCATAAAACCTTCTAATTGAACCTCTTATACTAAAAAATTTTGGTATTTTGAAAGCTTAAACATTGCATAAAATTCCTGAACCCAAAACCCTAATCCAGTAACTCTGAACCTGACCCCTAAACCTTTAACCCTAAATTTTGAACCTTGAATCATGATCCCCGAACCCTAAATCTTGAACCATGAACCCGTAACCCTGAAGCCAGAAACCTAAATCCTAAACCCTGAATATTGAACCCTCCACCCTAAACCCTAAATCCAGAACCATGAACCATGAACCCTGAACCCAGAACCATGATCCTTGAATCTTGAACCCTGAAACTTGAACCTTGAACCTCGAACACTGTACCATAAACTGGGGAATTTCAGTTGGGTTTCTATTCACCCCTTTTTAGATACGTCGCCAACGTCTAACAACTAAACCATAAACTTCAAACCCTAAACTCTAAACCCTAAACCCTAAACCCTCAACCCTCAACCCTAAACCCTCAACCCTAAACCCTCAACCCTCAACCCTCAACCCTAAACCCTAAACCCTAAACCCTCAACCCTAAACCCTAAACCCTAAACCCTAAACCCTAAAAAAATTGTATATCACTTTTGATTTCTAACAAAGAAATGGCCTCATGATCCATAAAACCTTCTAATTGAACCTCTTATACTAATAAATTTTGGTATTTTGAAAGCTTAAACATTGCATAAAATTCCTGAACCCAAAACCCTATTCCAGTAACTCTGAACCTGACCCCTAAACCCTTAACCCTAAATCTTGAACCTTGAACCATGATCCCTGAACCCTGAATCTTGAACCATGAACCCGTAACCCTGAAGCCAGAAGCCTGAAATGTAAACCCTGAATACTGAACCCTCCACCCTGAACCCTAAATCCAGAACCATGAACCATGAACCATGAACCCTGAACCCATAACCATGATCCTTGAATCTTGAACCCTGAAACTTGAACCTTGAACCTCGAACACTGTACAATAAACTGGGGAATTTCAGTTGGGTTTCTATTCACCCCTTTTTAGATACGTCGCCAACGTCTAACAACTAGACCCTAAACTTCAAACCCTGAAATCTAAACCCTGAACCCTAAACCATAACTTTGATCACTTTGAAAATTTTCTAAGTTACAAAATTTTCTAAAAAATAGGTGACTTTTCATGGTTGTAACTTCCTCCTCAATCATCCATTTAAGGAAACAAGGGCCACATCTCAAGACCATATGAAATACAACATCTTAGTGAAAGAATCAGGTTAAAAGCCATCACACATTGGATATGGTTATCATGACAAAATGGTACCTTGAAGTTATGAAGTTGTCCAAACAGTTAGGATAATCCTGAGTGTTTTTTAAATGAAAATTCTAACTTTCTTGGCCAGTTTTCTCCATCATGCAAAATGATTCTATTCAAGAGTTAAACATCAAAGTTGTAAAGGATGATGCCATATTCCCATTGATACCAAGTGCAAATATTTATCGTGCGTGATCATGAAATTAAGGTGGAGCAAAGTGGCCATGATAAAGCATATTTTTAAAGAAAATTGTATATCACTTTTCATCTCTAACAAAGGATTGGCCTCATGATCCATAAAACCCTCGAATTGAACCTCTAATACTTTAAAAATATATATTTTTAATGCTAAAACATCGTATAAATAACCGAACCATGAACCCTAAACCCTAAACCCTGAACCCTAAACTCGGAACCTAAAACCATGATCCCTGAACCCTTAATCCTAAAACCTGAACCCGTAACTCTAAACCCTAATCCCTGAACCCAGAACTCTGGACCCTGAATGTTGAACCCTAAACCCTGAACCCAGAACCATGGACCCTAAACTCTAAACCCTAAACCGTGAACACATAACCATGATCCCTGAACCATGAACCCTGAACCTTGATCCCTAAACCCTATACAATAAAATTGGAAATTTCAGTTGGGAATCTATTCACCACCTACTTGATACGTCGCCAACGTCTAACACCAAGACCTTAAACTCTAAACCCTGAACTCTAAACCCTAAACCCTAACTTTAACCACTTTGAAAATTTTCTAAGATACAAAATTTTGAAACAAATGGATGACTTTTCATGGTTGTAACTTCCTCCTCAAGCATCCATTATGGACAAAAAGGGTTACATCTCTAGACCATATGACATACAACATCTTAGTGAAAGAATCTCGTTCAAATTCATCACACATTGGATTTAGAGATCATGACAAAATGGTACCTTGAAGTTGTGACGTTATTCAAACTATTAGGAGTTTTGTGTTTTTTTAAATGAAAAATACAATTTTCGAGGCCAGTTATCTCCATCATGCAAAATGATTCTCTTCAAGTGTCAAACATTAAAGCTGTAAAGGATGATGCCATCTTTCCATTGGTACCACGTGAAAAAATTTCTGATACTTGAGAATGAAGTTAAGATGAAGCAAAGTGGTCATGGTAAAGCATATTTTTAAGAAAAATTGTATATCACTTTTGATTTCTAACAAAGAAATGGCCTCATGATCCACAAAACCTTCTAATTGAACCTCTTATACTAAGAATTTTTGGTATTTTGAAAGCTTAAACATTGCATAAAATTCCTGAACCCAAAACCCTAATCCAGTAACTCTGAACCTGACCCCTAAACCCTTAACCCTAAATCCTGAACCTTGAACCATGATCCCTAAACCCTGAATCTTGAACCATGAACCCGTAACCCTGAAGCCAGACACCTGAATCCTAAACCCTGAACCCTGAATACTGAACCCTGCACCCTGAACCCTAAATCCAGAACCATGAACCATGAACCCTGAACCCAGAACCATGATCCTTGAATCTTGAACCCTGAAACCTGAACCTTGAACCTCGAACACTGTACCATAAACTGGGGAATTTCAGTTGGGTTTCTATTCACCCCTTTTTAGATACGTCGCCAACGTCTAACAACTAGACCCTAAACTTCAAACCCTAAACTCTAAACCCTAAACCCTCAACCCTCAACCCTAAACCCTCAACTCTCAACCCTAAACCCTCAACCCTAAACCCTCAACCCTCAACCCTCAACCCTAAACCCTCAACCCTACACCCTCAACCCTAAACCCTCAACCCTAAACCCTAAAAAAAATTGTTTATCACTTTTGATTTCTAACAAAGAAATGGCCTCATGATCCATAAAACCTTCTAATTGAACCTCTTATACTAAAAAATTTTGGTATTTTGAAAGCTTAAACATTGCATAAAATTCCTGAACCCAAAACCCTAATCCAGTAACTCTGAACCTGACCCCTAAACCCTTAACCCTAAATCTTGAACCTTGAACCATGATCCCTGAACCCTGAATCTTGAACCATGAACCCGTAACCCTGAAACCAGAAACCTGAATCCTAAACCCTGAATACTGAACCCTCCACCCTAAACCCTAAATCCAGAACCATGAACCATGAACCATGAACCCTGAACCCAGAACCATGATCCTTGAATCTTGAACCCTGAAACTTGAACCTTGAACCTCGAACACTGTACCATAAACTGGGGAATTTCAGTTGGGTTTCTATTCACCCCTTTTTAGATACGTCGCCAACGTCTAACAACTAGACCCTAAACTTCAAACCCTGAACTCTAAACCCTGAACCCTAAACCATAACTTTGATAACTTTGAAAATTTTCTAAGTTACAAAATTTTCTAAAAAATAGGTGACTTTTCATGGTTGTAACTTCCTCCTCAATCATCCATTTAAGGAAACAAGGGCCACATCTCAAGACCATATGAAATACAACAACTTAGTGAAAGAATCAAGTTAAAAGCCATCACACATTGGATATGGTTATCATGACAAAATGGTACCTTGAAGTTATGAAGTTGTCCAAACAGTTAGGATAATCCTGAGTGTTTTTTAAATGAAAATTCTAACTTTTTTGGCCAGTTTTCTCCATCATGCAAAATGATTCTATTCAAGAGTTAAACATCAAAGTTGTAAAGGATGATGCCATATTCCCATTGATACCAAGTGCAAATATTTATCGTGCGTGATCATGAAATTAAGGTGGAGCAAAGTGGCCATGATAAAGCATATTTTTAAAGAAAATTGTATATCACTTTTCATCTCTAACAAAGGATTGGCCTCATGATCCATAAAATCTTCGAATTGAACCTCTAATACTTTAAAAATATATATTTTGAATGCTAAAACATCGTACAAATAACCAAACCATGAACCCTGAACCCTAAACCCTGAACCTGAACCCTAAACTCGGAACCTAAAACCATGATCCCTGAACCCCTTAATCCTAAAACCTGAACCCGTAACTCTAAACCCTAATCCCTGAACCCAGAACTCTGGACCCTGAATGTTGAACCCTAAACCCTGAACCCAGAACCATGGACCCTAAACTCTAAACCCTAAACCGTGAACACATAACCATGATCCCTGAACCATTAACCCTGAACCTTGATCCCTAAACCCTATACAATAAAATTGGAAATTTCAGTTGGGTATCTATTCACCACCTACTTGATACGTCGCCAACGTCTAACACCAAGACCTTAAACTCTAAACCCTTAACTCTAAACCCTAAACCCTAAACCCTAACTTTGACCACTTTGAAAATTTTCTAAGATACAAAATTTTGAAACAAATGGATGACTTTTCATGGTTGTAACTTCCTCCTCAAGCATCCATTATGGACAAAAAGGGTTACATCTCTAGACCATATGACATACAACATCTTAGTGAAAGAATCTCGTTCAAATTCATCACACATTGGATTTAGAGATCATGACAAAATGGTACTTTGAAGTTGTGACGTTATTCAAACTATTAGGAGTTTTGTGTTTTTTTAAATGAAAAATACAATTTTCGAGGCCAGTTATCTCCATCATGCAAAATGATTCTCTTCAAGTGTCAAACATTAAAGCTGTAAAGGATGATGCCATCTTTCCATTGGTACCACGTGAAAAAATTTCTGATACTTGAGAATGAAGTTAAGATGAAGCAAAGTGCTCATGGTAAAGCATATTTTTAAGAAAAATTGTATATCACTTTTGATTTCTAACAAAGAAATGGCCTCATGACCCATAAAACCTTCTAATTGAACCTCTTATACTAAGAATTTTTGGTATTTTGAAAGCTTAAACATTGCATAAAATTCATGAACCCAAAACCCTAATCCAGTAACTCTGAACCTGACCCCTAAACCCTTAACCCTTAACCCTAAATCCTGAACCTTGAACCATGATCCCTAAACCCTGAATCTTGAACAATGAACCCGTAACCCTGAAGCCAGAAACCTGAATCCTAATCCCTGAACCCTGAATACTGAACCCTGCACCCTGAACCCTAAATCCAGAACCATGAACCATGAACCATGAACCCTGAACCCAGAACCATGATCCTTGAATCTTGAACCCTGAAACCTGAACCTTGAACCTCGAACACTGTACCATAAACTGGGGAATTTCAGTTGGGTTTCTATTCACCCCTTTTTAGATACGTCGCCAACGTCTAACAACTAGACCCTAAACTTCAAACCCTAAACTCTAAACCCTAAACCCTAAACCATAACTTTGATCACTTTGAAAATTTTCTAAGTTACAAAATTTTCTAAAAAATATGTGACTTTTCATGGTTGTAACTTCCTCCTCAAGCATCCATTTAAGGAAACAAGGGTTACATCTCAAGACCATATGACATACAACATCTTAGTGAAAGAATCAGGTTAAAAGCCATCACACATTGGATATGGAGATCATGACAAAATGGTACCCTGAAGTTATCAAGTTATCCAAACAGTTAGGATAATCCTTAATGTTTTTTAGATGAAAATTCTAATTTTCGTGGCCAATTTCTCCATCATGCAAAATGATTCTATTCAAGTGTTAAACATCAAAGTTATAAAGGATGATGCCATCTTCCCATTGATACCAAGTGCAAAGATTTCGGGTGCTTGAACATGAAATTAAGGTGGAGAAAAGTGGCCATGATAAAGCAGATTTTTAAGGAAAATTGTATATCACTTTTGCTCTCTAACAAAGGATTGGCCTCATGATCCATAAAACCTTCGAATTGAACCTCTAATACTTTGAATTTTTTGTAGTTTGAAAGCTAAAACATCGTATAAAATCTCTGAACCATGAACCCTAAACCCTGAAACCGAAACCTAAACTCTGAACCTAGAACCATGATCACTGAATCTGTAACTCTGAACCCTAATCCTTGACCCCTAAACCCTAGACCCTGAATCTTGAACCCAAAACCCTAAACTCTGAACCCAGAACCATGGACCCTGAACTCTTAACCCTAAACATTGAACCCAGATCCATGTCCATGAACCATAAACCCTGAACCTTGATCCTTAAACCCTCTCTAATAAAATGGGAAATTTCAGTTGGGTATCTATTCAACCCCTACTTGATATGTCGCAAACGTCTAACACCAAGACCTTAAACTCTAAACCGTAAATCCTAACTTTGATCACTTTGAAAATTTTCTAAGATTCAAATTTTTATTAACAAATTGGGGACTTTTCATGGTTGTAACTTCCTCTTCAAGCATCCATTTTGGACAAATAAGGGTTACATCTTTAGACCATATGACATATAACATCTTAGTGAAAGAATCACGTTCAAATTCCCCACACATTGGATTTGGAGACCATGACAAAATGGTAACTTTAAGTTATGAAGTTGTTCAAACTATTAAAAGTTTTTAGTGTTTTCTTAGATGAAAAATCCAATTTTCGTGGCCAGTTTTCTCCATAATGCAACATGATTCTCTTCAAGTGTCAAACATCATAGTTGTAAAGGATGATGCCATCTTTCCATTGGTACCAAGTGCCCAAATTTCTGATACTTGAGAATGAAGTTAAAATGGAGCAAAGTGGCCATGGTAAAGCAGATTTTTAAGAAAAATTGTATATCACTTTTCATTTCTAACAAAGGAATGGCCTCATGATCCATAAAACCTTTGAATTGAACCTCAAATACTAAGAATTTTTGGTATTTTGAAAGCTTAAACATTACATAAAATTCTTGAACCCTAAACCCTAATCTAATAACCCTGAACCTGACCCCTAAATCCTTAACCCTAAACCATGAACCTAGAACCATGATCCCTGAACCCTGAATCCTAAAACCTGAACCCAGAATACTGAAACCTGCACCCTGAACCCTAAACCCAGAACCATGAACCCTAAACCCATAACCATGATCCCTGAACCTTGAACCCTGAACCCGGAACCTTGAACCTTAAACACTGTACCATAAACTAGAGAATTTCAATTGGGTTTCTATTCACCCCCTTCAGGATACATGGCTAACATCTTACAACTAGACCCTAAACTTGAAACTGTGAACTTTAAACCCTAAACCATAACTTTGATCACTTTGAAAATTTTCTAAGTTACAAAATTTTCTAAAAATTATGTGACTTTTCATGGTTGTAACTTCCTCCTCAAGCATCCAATTTAAGCAAACAAGGGCTACATATAAAGACCATATAACAAAAAACATCTTAGTGGGAGAATCAGGTTAAAACTCATCACACATTGGATATGGAGATCATGACAAAATGGTACCTTGAAGTTGTGAAGTTGTCCAAACAGTTAGGACAATCCTCGGTGTTTTTTAGATGAAAATTCTAGTTTTCATCACCAGTTTTCTCCATCATGCAAAATGATTCTCTTCAAGTGTCAGACATCAAAGTTGTAAAGGATGATGTCATCTTTCCATTGATTCCAAGTGCAAAGATTTCTGGTGCTTGAGCATGAAATTAAGGTGGAGCAAAGTGGCCATGATAAAGCAGAATTTTAAGGAAAATTGTATATCACTTTTCATCTCTAACAAAGGATTGGCCTCATGATCCATTAAACCTTCGAATTGAACCTCTAATACTTTGAATTTTGGGTATTTTGAAAGATAAAACATCGTATAAAATCCCTGAACCATGAACCCTAAACCCTAAACCCTAAAACTGAACCTTAATCTCTGAACCTAGAACCATGATCCCTGAACCCTTAATCCTAAAACCTGAACCCGTAACTCTGAACCCTAATCCCTGACCCCAGAACCCTGGACCCTGAATCTTGAACCCAAAACCCTGAACCCAGAACCATGGACCCTAAACTTTGAACCCTAAACGTTGAATCGAGAACCATGATCACTGAATCAGAAACCGTGAACCTTGATCCCTAAACTTTCTAGCATAAAATGGGAAATTTCAGTTGGGTATCTATTCACCCCCTACTTGATACTTCGCCAACGTCTAACACCAAGACCTTAGCCTATAAACCCTAAACTTTAAACCCTAAACCCTAACTTTGATCACTTTGAAAATTTTCTAAGATATAAATTTTTTTTAACAAATTGGTGACTTTTCATGGTTGTAACTTCCTCCTCAAGAATCCATTTTGGAAAAACAAGGGTTACATCTCTAGACTATATGACATACAATAGCTTAGTGAAAAAACCACGTTCAAATTCATCGCACATTGGATTTGGAGATCATGACAAAATGGTACCTTGAAGTTGTGAAGTTGTTCAAACTATTAGGAGTTTTCAGTGTTTTTTAGATGAAAAATCAAATTTTCGTGGCATGTTTTCTCCATTTACAAAATGATTCACTTCAAGTGTCAAACATCAAAGTTGTAAAGGATTATCTCATCTTTCCATTGGTACCAAGTGCAAAAAAATTTGATACTTGAGAATGAAGTTAAGATGCAGCAAATTGGTCATGGTAACTCAGATTTTTAAGAAAAATTGTATATCACTCTTCATTTCCAATAAAGGAATTGCCTCATGATCCATAAAACCTTTGAGTTGAGTCTTTTATACTAAGAATTTTTGGTATTTAGAAAGCTTAAACATTGCATAAAATTCTTAAACCCTAAACCCTAATCTAGTAACCCAGAACTTAACTCCTAAACCCTTAATCCTAAACCCTTAACCCTGGACCTAGAACCATGATCCCTGAACCCTAAATCTTGAACCATGAACCCGTAACCCTGAACCCTGAACCGTGAATCCTAAATCCTGAACCCTCAATACTGATACCTGCACCTTGAACCCTAAACACAAAACCATGATCCCTGAACCCAGAGCCATGATCCCTGAACCTTGAACCCTGAACCCTGAACCTTGAACCTTGAACACTGTACCATAAGCTAGGGAATTTCAGTTGGGTTTCTATTCACCCCCTTCTAGATACGTGGCCAACGTCTTACAACTATACCATAAACTTCAAATCGTGAACTCTAAACCCTAAAACCTAAACTATAACTTTGATCACTTTGAAAATTTTCTAAGTTACAAAATTTTCTAACAAATAGGTGACTTTTCATGGTTGTAACTTCCTCGTGAAGCATCCATTTTAAGAAAACAAGGGCTACATCTCAAGACCATATGACATACAACATCTTAGTTAAAGAATCAGGTTAAAACTCATCACAAATTTGATATGGAGATCATGAAAATATGGTACCTTGAAGTTATGAAGTTGTCCAAACAGTTAGGATAATCCTGAGTGTTTTTTAGATGAAAATTCTAATTTTCGTGGCCAGTTTTCTCCATCATGCAAAATGATTCTCTTCAAGTGTCAGACATCAAAGTTGTAAAGGATGATGTCATCTTTCCATTGATTCCATGTGCAAAGATTTCTGGTGCTTGAGCATGAAATTAAGGTGGAGCAAAGTGGCCATGATAAAGCAGAATTTTAAGGAAAATTGTATATCACTTTTCATCTCTAACAAAGGATTGGCTTCATGATCCATTAAACCTTCGAATTGAACCACTAATACTTTGAATTTTGTGTATTTTGAAAGATAAAACATCATATAAAATCCCTGAACCATGAACCCTAAACCCTAAACCCTGAAACTGAACCTTAATCTCTGAACCTAGAACCATGATCCCTGAACCCTTAATCCTAAAACCTGAACCCGTAACTCTTAACCCTAATCCCTGATCCCAGAACCCTGGCCCCTGAATCTTGAACCCAAAACCCTGAACCCAGAACCATGGACCCTAAACTTTGAACCCTAAACGTTGAATCCAGAACCATGATCACTGAATCAGGAACCGTGAACCTTGATCCCTAAACTTTCTAGCATAAAATGGGTCATTTCAGTTGGGTATCTATTCAACCCCTACTTGATACTTCGCCAATGTCTAACACCAAGACCTTAGCCTATAAACCATGAACTCTAAACCCTAAACCCTAACTTTGATCACTTTGAAAATTTTCTAAGATACAATTTTTTTAACAAATTGGTGACTTTTCATGGTTGTAACTTCCTCCTCAAGAATCCATTTTGGACAAACAAGGGATACATCTCTATACCATATGACATACAACATCTTAGTGAAAGAATCATGTTCAAATTCATCACACACTGGATTTGGAGATCATGACAAAATGGTACCTTGAAGTTGTGAAGTTGTTCAAACTATTAGGAGTTTTCAATGTTTTTTTAGATGAAAAATCCAATTTTCATGGCATGTTTTCTCCGTATTGCAAAATGATTCTCTTCAAGTGTCGAACATCAAAGTTGTAAAGGATTATGTCATCTTTCCATTGGTACCAAGTGCAAAAATTTCTGATACTTGAGAATGAAGTTAAGATGCAGCAAATTGGCCATGGTAAAGCAGACTTTTAAGAAAAATTGTATATCACTTTTCATTTATAACAAAGGAATGGCCTCAAGATCCATAAAACCTTTTAATTAAACTTCAAACCGTGAACTCTAAACTCTAAACCCTATACCATAACTTTGATCACTTTGAAAATTTTCTAAGTTACAATTTTTTTTTTAACAAATAGGTGACTTTTCATGGTTGTAACTTCCTCCTCAAGCATCCATTTTAAGCATACAAGGGCTACATCGAAAAACCATATGACATACAACATCTCAGTTAAAGAATCAGGTTAAAACTCATCACAAATTGGATATGGAGATCATGACAAAATGGTACCTTGAAGTGTGAAGTTGTCAAAACAGTTAGGATAATCCTGAGTGTTTTTTAGATGAAAATTCTAATTTTCGTGGCCAGTTTTCTCCATCATGCAAAATGATTCTCTTTAAGTGTCAGACATCAAAGTTGTAAAGGATGATGTCATCTTTCCATTGATTCCAAGTGCAAAGATTTCTGGTGCTTGAGCATGAAGTTAAGGTGGAGCAAAGTGGCCATGATAAAGCAGATTTTTAAGGAAACTTGTATTTCACTTTTCATCTCTAACAATGGATTGGTCTCATGATCCATAAAACCTTCGAATTGAACCTCTAATACTTTGAATTTTTTGTATTTTGAAAGCTAAAAGTTTGTATAAAATCCCTGAACCATGAACCCTAAACCCTAAACCCTTAACCCTAAACGCTGAAACTGGACCCTAATCTCTAAACCTAGAACCATGATCCCTGTACCCTTAATCCTAAAACCTGAACCCGTAACTCTGAACCCTAATCCCTGACCCCAGAACCCTGGACCCTGAATCTTGAACCCAAAACCCTAAACCCAGAACCATGGACCCTAAACTCTGAACCCTAAACGTTGAACCCAGAACCATGATCCCTGAATCATTAACCCTGAACCTTGACCCCTAAACCCTGTACCATAAAATGGTAAATTTCAGTTGGGTATCTATTCACCTGCTACTTGATACGTCGCCAACGTCTAACACCAAGACCTTAAACTCTAAACCCTGAACTCTAAACCCTAAACCCTAACTTTGATCACTTTCAAATTTTTCTATGATTGTCATACCCCAAAATTTTCCCTCCATATCAAAGCATTTAAGTTCAGACAGTCAATTCAAAATCAGATGGTCAACAGTTGACTAGTTTGACCTAAAAGTCAACTATGGTCAAAATACAGTCAAAACTCCTGATTATTGGTCAACATCAATATTTTGAAGTAAAATTCATCATTTGATCAAAGGTCGATCTTGATTCATCACGAAAAAAATCAGAAATCAACAAAACTCAGTTTCTAAATTAGGGTTTTGGACCTAAAAGTCAACTAAACTTTGACCAGCCATAACTATCACATGGAACATCAGAAATTTCCATACCAAAGCCTATTCTAAAAGAAATTGAATTATCTACAACTTTGTCTCTCTAAGAGCTTGGCCAAAATGCATCATTTGGAAGATATGAGCTAAAACATTACAGGTCATTTTTAAAGTCAACAAAAAGCTGTTTTGTGTCAAAGCCAATATCATCAAGATAAAATCTTGAAATGCAAAAAAGGTTCCAAAGTGGCTTGTAGAGGACATCTTGGGCTTTCCAAAATGTCCTGGATCACTTTCATATCATAAAAATTGAGGGAGATATGCCTTGTCAAAGCTGGTCATTTTTGAGTGAGGTGCACGAAGAAAATAAGGGTCAAAATGGAATTTTTTGTAAAGAAGCCTAACATTTTATGATCCAAAATTGTTCTTCAAGAAGTCAAGGAGATCCAATCTGAATGCCACGAATTATTGATGATTATTTGATTTTATATGAATTTTTATTCATTAAAAAGTCAATTTAATCAAATATTTGGAAGGAAAATAGAGAAGATTTGATTTGATCTATTTTTCAACCATAATCAATCACCAAAATATGCATTATTCCATAAAAAATTCGTGCTCATATGGATTGGTTGAGAAAGATTGAAATTTTTCCAATTTAGAAAGATTTATAAAACAATTTCAATCAAAAATCAATCTTTGATTTGTTGAAGATTTAATCAAGTTTTACAACCCTAATCTCATCACATATAACAACATAGTAATTCCACATTGCAAGGGGTCGGATTTTTGGAGCAAGAACCCTATTCAAAGAGCAAAATTTTCTTCAAGAACTCTAGATTGGTTTTGAAGATTGAAGGCGTCTCAAAGGATTCTGAGCATTGCTACACGTTCAATGGTGATTGCTGAAGTTGTTTGGATACTCACACGACATCAACACCCCCAGAATCACCTCCATTTAAGCCACGGTATGTCACTAAGAACTTGGATTCGAGTACGATGATTCATGCATCCATATTGAAATTTGTTTGCATATTATTGTTTGTGATGGTGTGTTGATTGATTCTGGACAATTAATTGTATTTCTGCGCATGTTTACTACTGATTGCCATGTTAGGGTTCTTGGTCGTGAATTTAGGGTTGTTTCAGTTAGCACGAATTAGGACATGAGACAGGTACAAGCGCGCTCGTATGAGCAAGACGATCAAGAAGGTGGTATTGGATTTAATTTTCTGTGCATGTATGAGTTTTTTATGATCAACAGGTGTAATAGGTATGTGCTTTTTACAGCTTGTCTGCAACAAGCGCCGTAAAAGCGTGTTTCTGTTTTTTCAAGGAAGAAGATGAAGCGTGTCACCACGCTATTGGCCAATTCAAATTTGCCGCGCTATTTTCATTTAATTGTTATTTTCATATATTATTTTGTCTGTGTATTACAATAACACATGCATCGCGCTAGTTGGGTTGGCAAAAGGGCTTCGCTGGTAACTAGAAGGGCGTGGGTTCGATCCCCGTCCCTTCAATATTTTTATTTGAATTAGAAACTTTCCAGATCCTGTGCGTACTTCTTGAAGATGCCCACCATGCACTCTCATCATCAGACCTGTGCGTACTTCTGAAAAATCTTTATTATTTTTCCTCCCATTTTCAAACGACGAAATAAACGTCTTTGATAACTTATAGCTCAAATAAAGAGGGCAAATTTTGGGGTGCAACACTGATGTACCACCTGAAAGATAAGTTGAATTTACAATTGATCTTGTACCTGGTACCAGACTTGTTTTATGTAACCGTACAGGATGTCAGCATCTCAATTGGAAGAGTTAAAGAAGCAATTGGAAGACTTACTTGAGAAGAAATTTGTGAGACCAAGTGTATCACCGTGGGAAGCTCTAGTGATGTTAGTAAAGAAGAAGGATGCAGAATAGATGACTTGATGGATTCATTGGTGGGTACTCGCGTATTCAGTAAGATTGATTTGAGGTCAGATTACCATCAGATAAATGTGAAGGATGAAGATATTCAGAAGACGGCTTTCAGAACACGATATCGACATTATGAGTATTTGGTGATGCCTTTCAGTGTTACTAATGCGCCGAGAGTATTTATGAAATATATGAATTATATTTTTCACACTTATTTGGATCGATTTGTAGTGGTATTAATCGATGACATTCTAATTTATTCTAAGTCGGAAGAAGTACAAGTAGAGCATTTGAAAATAGTGTTGCAAGTGTTGAAAGAGAGGAAATTATATGCGAAGCTATCCCAATGAGAATTTTGGCTTAAGGAGGTAATTTTTCTTGGTCATGTTATTTCAGGTAATGGAGTTGCTTTGGATCCATTGAAAGTAGATGCTGTGTTGCAATGGGAAACTCCAAAGTCGGCTCCCAAGATTAAAAGCTGAGGTTGGGTTCTAAGTTGAGGTTGAGTTCGGCGTATCATCCTCAGACGTATGGTCAGACAGATAGGACTATTCAATCATTGGAGGATTTGCTGAGAGCATGTGTTCTTAAGTAGGGAGGTTTGTGGGATACTTATCTTCTGTTGATTGAGTTTACCTATAATAATAGTTATCATTCTAGTATTGAAATGGCACCTTTTGAAGCGCTGTATGGTCGGAAATGTATAACTCCTCTGTGTTGGCATAAATCTGGAGAGAGTGTAGTACTAGGATCGAAAATTGTTCGAGAAACTACTGAGAAGGTGAAATTGATTCGAGAGAAGATGAAAACTTCGCAAAGTAGGCAGAAGCGTTAACATGATAAGCGAAGGAAATATTTGGAATTTCAAGCGGGTGATCATGTGTTTTTGAGAGTCACACCTGTGACTGGTGTCGGGCGAGCATTGAAGTCTAAGAAGCTCACTCCTCGTTTTATTTGTCCGTATCAGATTTCAGACAGAGTTGGGAATATGGCGTATAGAGTGGCATTACCACCTAATCTTTTGAATTTGCATGACGTGTTTCATGTGTTGCAACTCCGGAAGTATATTTTTGATCGGTCGCATGTAATTCATATGGATGATGTGTAAGTATGGGATAATCTCACGGTGGAGACGATGCCGGTACAAGCTGAGGATCGTGAAACAAAGACACTTAGAGGCAAAGATATTGTTTTGGTGAAGGTAGTCTGCTCGGGAGCTGTTGGAGAAAGCATGACTTGGGAGTTGGAAAGCAAGATGCGAGAATCCTATCCTAAATTGTTTGAATCAGGTAAATTTTCGAGGATGGAAATATTCTGAGTGGGGGAGAGTTGTAACACCCTTAATGCGATTTAATATTTAATTTAGTTGATTTTAGTATTAATCGTGTTTTGTCACGTTTTGAGTTGTCGAGTCGGGTATGTTAACGGAATAGCCGGTCGAGTTTTAATAGCGATATTTCGTATTTTTAGTATTAAAAATATTAGGAGTATAATTATTGGTGATTAGGAAGTATTCCGCTAAATTAAATAAACCGATTAAATGAGACATAGAATAATAGGGGGTATGTTTTGATTAAGTAGGCTGGTATATGGGTGTTGTTGTACAAGTGAAATTTTAGCCCATTTCAAATTATGAAACCAAGTGGAACTAGTAGCATATCACTTAGGTTTTGAGAAAAACAGAAAACATAACATAATAGAGGCACATAGAAGAACCTAGCAGAAGAAGAGGGTTTCAGAGAGATTGTAGAGAAGAGCAATCGGGTGATTTCAACTGGAACAAAATTTAAAGCGACCTTGGATCCAAAGGTAAGGGTGGGTTTTTTGCTCTATAAATAGGGATATGATGAACCGTATGTGGGGTTTGGGGTTATAATTTTTATCTTTGTGTTTGTATGATTTCGATGTTTGCTGTTATGTGATTCTCTAGAAAAATTATATATGAACTGTGGTTGTTTTAATATTGACGAATGATATTTAAAGATTAAACTAATTGTTATGAGTTTGTCCGCTTTTCATAAAAGTGTTATGTATCTATCTTCAAGGCGTGTATGCCATATGAGATTTAAAATCGAAATGTGATATCCCATATGAATGTTTTGGAATTTTTATACTCTGATTGTCGTATAATTTTATCGGGTAGAATTGAGGTGTTAACGCCAATGTCTAACACCAAGACCCTAAACTCTAAACCCTGAACTCTAAACCCTAAACCCTAACTTTGATCACTTTGAAAATTTTCTAAGTTACAAAATTTTCTTAACAAATAGGTGACTATTCATGGTAGTAACTACCTCTTCAAGCATCAATTTTTGGCAAACAAGGGAAACATCTCAAGACCATATGGAAAACAACATCTTAGTGAAATAATCGGGTTCAAATTCATCACACATTGGATTTGGATATCATGACAAAATGGTACCTTGAAGTTGTGAAGTTGTCCAAACAATTAGGAATTTTCTAAGTGTTTTTCAGATGAAAAATCCAATTTTCGTGGCCCGTTTTCTCCATGATTCAAAATGATTCTCTTCAAGTGTCAAGCGTCAAAGTTGTAAAGGATGATGCCATCTTTCCATTGATACCAAGTGCAAAAAAATCTGGTGCTTGAGCATGAAGTTAAGCTGAAGCAAAGTGCCCATGGTAAAGCAGATTTTTAAGAAAAATTGTATATCACTTTTCATCTCTAACAAGGATTGGCCTCATGATCCATAAAACCTTCAAATTGAACCTCTAATACTTTGAATTTGTGGTATTTTGAAAGCTAAAGAGTCGCATAAAATCCCTGAACCGTGAACCCTAAACCCTGAACCTGAACCCTAAACTCTGAACCTAGAACCGTGATCCTTGAATCCTGAACCCAGAACCCAAAATCCTGAACCGTAAACCCTGAACCGAGAACCATAATCCCTGAATCTAGAACCATGAACCCCGAACTGTGAAACCAAAACCCAGAACCCAGAACCCATAACCCTGATCGTTGAACCATGAACCCTGAACTCTGAACCTTGAACCCTAAACCTTGTACCATAAAATGGGAAATTTTTGTAGGTATCTATTCACTCCCTACTTGATACGCCGCCAACGTCTAACACCTAGATCTTTAACTCTAAACCCTGAACTCTAAGCCCTAAACCCTAAACCTAACTTTGATCACTTTAAAAAATTTCTAAGTTACAAAATTTTCTTAACAAATAGGTGGCTTTTCATGGTTGTAACTTCCTCCTCAAGCGTCCATCTTGGGCAAACAAGGGCTACATTTCTAGACCATATGACATACAACATTTTAGTTAAAGAATCAGGTTCAAATTCATCACACATTGGATTTGGAGATCATGACAAAATTTTACCTTGAAGTTGTGAAGTTGTCCAAACAATTATGAGTTTTCTGAGTTTTTTTAGATGAAAAATATAATTTTCGTCGCGAGTTTTCTGCATCATGCAAAATGATTCTCTTTAAGTTTCAAACTTCAAAGCTGTAAAGTATGGTGCCATCTTTCCGTTTATACCAAGTGCAAAAATTTTTGATGCTCGAAAATAAAGTTAAGGTGGAGCAAAGTTGCCATGGTAAAGACAATTTTTAAGAAAAATTAAATATCACTTTTCATCTGTAACAAAGGATTGGCCTCATGATCCATAAAACCTTTGAATTGAACCTCTAATATAAAGAATTTTTGGTATTTTGAAAGCATTAACATTGTATAAAATCTCTGAAATCAGAACCCTAAACCCTATACCCTGAACCCTGACCTATAAACCCTGAACCTGAACCCTAAACCCTGAACCCAGAACCATGATCCTCAAACCCTAAATCTTGAACCTGAAGGTGGAGAAAAACACAAGAAAGGGGGGAATTGAATTGTGTTCTTTATCAATTAAAAATTCCCTTTCTTTAATTTATTTTCTTTCTCTTAGTGTCTCATCTTCTGGATATGATTTTAATGTTGCGGAAGCATGTTTGGAATGGAGTTGCATAACCAATGAGATATTTCAATTTAACTTCTTTATATCATCAGAACTTCTGACTTGTCTCAGTACACTTCTAAGGATATTTTGCGTGAATGATCAGAGTTAAATGAATTGTACAGAAAGTAAAAGACACACTTATTTTTATCTTGGTTTACCTTCAGAATAAGGCTACCTCCAGTCCACCTTCCTCAGGTGATTTGCCTCTCAACAGAGGTTTTAATCCACTATAACCAAACTTGATTACATCTGCATGATACTCCGTTGGGACTAACAACCTGCACAGCCAACTTCTGTGACTAACCCTGCACAAGCTACATGCTCGTGAATAACTGCAATGGACTATTCAGTGATCTAATTAGAAGATCTAACATCCATTGACTCCTAGACTTCTGACCTTAACTTGGTCTCTAAGAGAATTTCTACAATGACCACCATCATTGTCTTCTCAAGCTTCTAACCTTTACTTGGTCGCTCAAGGCATCATCACCAAATTAAATTGGTTTCAGCACAGTGCTTCTTAATAAGCAAATATTCTAGTTACAAACTACATGACAAGTAATCACTTTTAAGTGAATAATCATTGGAGTCTTCTTGTCTGCATCTTCTGATGAGATCCATTGCTTGGTATGAGTAGGGAGAGTAAGAATATTAGCTTCAGTTGTTGAGAGCTTCTTCAAGTTGATCTTCATCTTTAATTCTTCTTTAAAGACAGATTGTGAACAGGGTATCTATTCAAAGTTGCATTTTATTTTGATCTCCTATTCTTCTCTTCAAGCAGATTAAGAACAACGGTTCATATTAGAGTTTGCTTCTTGTTTTGGTCTTCTATTCTTCTCTTCAAGCAAATTAAGAACAACAGTTGTTATTCAATTTTTGTTAATGTTTTGCTCTGTAGAACTGTCTTATTGGCATCCATGCTTGGCTAAATTAAACTTAATATTAGCTGTATGTAATATTGTATAAGTCTTGCAAACATGAAAAGAACAAAACAGGTACTAAATCAAGATGTTATATGGAATGTCATGACTTCAACCATGACATCGCGCCTGCAGAACTGAGGAAGAAAGATTCAGTTTTATTTAAAACAGATACAAAATATTCTATGAGAATATTATGTAATCCTATGTGGTGCATATTTAAAGGTCAAAGAATCAAGTCAGAATATTGAAGAATCAAATATGAATATTGAAGATAGCGGTTTCTACTTTAGGAGATAAATTAGGAAACTTATGATTAAAGACCTTATTTGTAGCAGAATATTTTATGCATATTTGTAACAGCAAAGTGCTCCGATTTGTAAGCCCAATTCCAACTGGGGTCAAGTTATAAATAGTAACCTTTGTAACCTAATTGGAGTGGACAGCCCGAGCTATGAAGATGTAGTTTCTAGGGTTTGTCGTGTAGGTGAAACACCCGGTGTGTGGGATGGTCACTGATTTGTGACTCAAAGCCTGTAGGTGGGAGGTTTATTTCAATCACTCAGAATCTGTGAAGCAATGAGTGAAGTTTTGTTCTTGGAGGAAGCTTGTAAGCAACTTCAAGTTAACGTTGTGTTTATTTAAGTTTAAAGTGTTGGGAATTAGGCTGTCGATGCAGTGGCTGAGTTGTTGACTGCTAGACATCATTGCTATGATTGGGAGTGGAATGGAGATATTCCATATCTAGGGAGAACCTAGGTAGAGATTGCATTGGGTAGGGTTTAAGTGAGAAGTTGTAAACGGGGGAGTTTAGCTTCAAATTAAGGCTACTAATAGTGGATTTCCTTCCTGGCTTGGTTGCCCCCAGAGTAGGTTAGTTAGAATCGAACTGGGTGAACAATTCTCTGTGTTGTTTATGTTTCTGCATTGTTTATTTGTTTGTTCAGTTTGGATGTCATAACTTTGTGCATGACATTAGTGTTTCGCTTAATGACTGTGCTGTCACAGAACCTCTGTAAAGCATATTTATTTGTGTTAACTGAACTAATATGATCCCGACACTCATGGACTTCTGCATGCAAGAGGTAATCAAAATTTGGGGGATCTGTATGTACTTCCTTAGCTAAGCTGATAACAGAAAAGGTGTCGTGACATTATGTATGACATTCTGAGTCTGTCTTACCAGAATTTTCAATTGGTATCAGAGCAGGCATCCTGTCTCTTTCTGGATGAGATCCATGGGAGATACTTTCTGGTTGCTGGAGGTAGGAGATTATTTGAACATTCCTGTTCATATTGTATGGTCCCTAGAAGTGGTGAATGGACCTATATGTGGAAGAATGAACCAATCTGATCCAAACAGGTGTACTCTCTTTGCAAGAGAAGATGGTGTTGCTGGATCCAAGGATATCCAAAGACTTCATGCGGGAGTGAAGAATTTGTATTGTTCTATTCAGCATATAGCAACGTACAGAGAAGAAGAGTATCAAAACCTTCATGTGGGAGTGAAGTTAATGATAAGGTAATCTTTGTGCTTATCTGGTTCTTTCTGGTCAAAATATGGGTTAGGTCTCGTTGTGTTGCTTGGAGAAGAAGCAAGCATATTGTTGGATTGTTCAGCTTCAATCCTTAGTTATCATGCTTACCACTGGTTTGTGGAGTAAGCATTGTGTAATCTCTGTTAATATATGGCCACTTTCTGCTGCATAGCATCCGATACGAAATCCTATCTTTGAAAGAAGACTTCTAGGTTTACATGGTTTTCAACAGAGTTTGTAGCAGATTCTTCAGCTTTAGTGCAAGTGTCAAAGATACTTGGGATCTCTCTCAAGTCCACTCATAAAGGCATAGTATTAAGGTTGAAGAGGTTCAATTGATCATTGTTCCTCATATTCGTCTGCAAAGTTATTTGGTGGTCTTCAAGATTGTCAAGTATGTTGTGTTCCAAGGAAAAGGAACCGATGGTATACTGGTATGCAGCTACCAGTTGAAGAACAGATGTTCTGGTGCGAAACTAATGTTGTGTGAGTACATTTGTTTGGAACCTACTCCTGATCTGGAAGAGGAGACATCTGTTTTTTGTGTTGATTAGTCAGAATACAATCAACTGAACCTTCCATCCCAATTGTCAGTTCATTTCGAGCATATGTATGGGAATGTGGAAGTAAAGCTCAGTGCAAGATGAGCTTATATCTATGAAATATGGTTTTGAATATTGTGTGATGACTTAAGGGAATCAGATTAATGTGAAGAATCTGAGGTGTTTTCAAGTGTTATGTCATATGAATCTGTTCCAGAAACCTTATTGAGGGAATCTCCTATGTGGGTACAGATTGTGACATCCATTATCTCATAATCAGAATGAAAGTCTGAAGAAAAGCTTATTGAGATATGACATTATCCCTTAATCATGACTGATATGTAGCTGAGTTGATGGTGTTTATCATGCTTTCTCTGTCTTTCCCCAAGTGTCATAAAAGAGATGTTGAGTGTGAAATCCAAAAAAAGAAGTCTTAATGAATGATCTCATAACAGATATTGAATCATCATTGCCAAGAAAAATGTTCTTATGAATGAAGAAGAAATCATTTAGAAGGATCTGGTGTGAGTAGTAAATTCTATCTGAGTAACTAATAAGTGTAATTGCAAGCTTCTCAATCATACTTGGTTTTGATGAAGACAATGCGGACATCAACTTTCATAAAGGATGTGCAAAAAGAATATAAAGTCTTAAGCAAATTTACACCATTTCAAGTCTTGAAGAATTGTGAAGTTTATATCAAGCTAAAGCGTCAAAGGTATATATCGTTGTACAATCATTCTAACTATAGTGAAATCTCTTTCGTGTTTGAAAGGGGACTGGAGTACTCTCGGATTGTGAGGGGAACCAGTATATATCGTTGTATTCTTTACCTTTCCGCATTTTATCGCTTTCATCACCATTACCAAGAAAAAGATAAGAACCATCCAAAACCTTCAAACACTTAACCAACAATTTAGTAAAAGCATTCTCATGAAACCGATTATTTTTGAAAACCTAATTCACCCCCCCCCCCTCTTAGGCATATCTGATACTTACAATAAGTGCTTTGGCGGGAGACTTAGTACTTATTGAATGTATAGCCTGAATACAAGAATCATATACTCTGTCGGGAGCTTAGTATGTGTATGACGTATCCATGGTTTGGTTTGAACTATGTATCAATTGTAGTTCTATGTTATCTTCTCTTAAGCATTAAGAAGGGAAATGGCTGGATGGTGAGTTGATTCAAGAAGAAGTAACATATGGGAGATGAGAAGTATCTTGATGGGAGCTGGATATTAACATCTACTATGTGATCATTTAAATAAGAAGATGTATGTGATGTTTTGTTTGTTACATCACTTGAAGACACCAGTAAAGTTCAGGTTCAGACCTATCTGTTGAAGACATGTTTAGGGCTATTCAGAAGTTTCTTCTATTTCAAGGTACAAGAAGTGGCAGTCTTGGCAAAATGATGACATTGGAGTTCATCACACATTGGAATTGGAGATCATGACAAAATGATACCTTGAAGTTGTGAAGTTGTCCAAACAGTTAGGAATTTTCTGAGTGATTTTTAAAAGAAAAATCCAATTCTTGTGGCCAGTTCATTGAAGATGACATTCAGGGCTTTAGAATTTCCAAGAGCTAGTTCATCCTCTTCTTTGTCCCAGTCTTCTTCATGCTTTAGCTTAGTAGTGGATTTCAAGAAGGCCTACTGTTTATGGATTTCAGGAAGGCCACCATACGAGGTTTCTAGTAGTGATAATTGCTTCCATCTAGAATAGGTGGTCTGTTCAAGGATCCTCCTTCCTTTTCCATCATACTAGAAAGTAATTTCCCTATATCTCACCCAGATGGAGAGCAGGATGTCTGCTCTGATACTAATTGAAATTATGGTATCAGATATGTGATGTCGAATGAGATGTCACGACACAAATATCTGTTGATAAATTTTATGGAACAAGATGGCAGCAGTAACGAAAAGTAGTGTAGAAAGGTAAAAGACACAAGGAATTGTTTACCCAGTTCAGAACAACCTTCCTACTCTGGGGGCTACCAAACCAGGGATGAAATTAATATACAATAGTATCAATTCAAAGTTAAACTCTCCCATTTACAACTTCTCACTTAATCACTACCCTGCCTATGACTTCTACCTAAGACTCACTTAGGTATGAGGCCCTCCTCAAATCCCCACAGTCACAACCCATGACAAACACCACAAATAATTAAAAGTAAAAGTCACTCTTCCAAGACACACAATTCTCAATGCTTAAAAGCTTATGAGAACTAACACCACTCTCCTTGATTAACAGCTTCAGAGATTAAACACCATTACACACCTACAGGTTTGTGAATGAATAAAATACAACTCAATTAAAATACTCTGACTCTAATATTAACCCAACATTAGATCATATTACAAGTCGCACACTCAAGGCTAAAACCTCAATCACCACTCACCCTCTTGAACACTTTAGTTACCTTGAAGTTGTGAAGTTGTCCAAACAATTACGAGTTTTCTAAGTTTTTTTTTATGAAAAATCCAATTTTCTTCGCCAGTTTTCTCCATCATGCAAAATGATTCTCTTCAAGTATCAAACAACAAAGCTATAAAGGATGATGCCATCTTTCCATTGATACCAAGTGCAAAAAAATTTAACGCTTGAGAATACATTTAAGCTGGAGCAAAATTTCTAAGGTAAAGCATATTTTTAAGTAAAATTGTATATCACTTTTCATCTCTAACAAAGGATTGGCCTCGTGATCGATAAAACCTTTGAATTGAATCTCTAATACAAATAACAAATTGGTATTTTGAAAGCTTAAACATTGCAAAATCCCTTAACACAGAACCCTAAAACCTTAACCCTGAATCCTGACCTGTAAACCCTAAACCCTAAACTTGAACCCTAAACCTTGAACATAGAACCATGATCCCTGAACCCTAAATCTTGAACCCATAACCCTAAACCATGAACACTAAACTCTGAACCAAAAACCCATAACCATAAACCCTGAACCTTGAACCCTGAACCCTATACCCTAAACTCATAACCATGAACCCTGAACACTGAACTTGGAACCATGATCCCTGAACCTTGAACCCTAAACCCCGAACCTTGAACCCTGAACCCTGTACCATAAACTGGTGAATTTCAGTTGGGTATCTATTCACCCTCTTCTACATACGTTGCCAGCGTCTAACACGAAGAACATAAACTATAAACCTTATCTCTAAACCCTAAACCCTAAACCCTAACTTTGATCAATTTGAAAAAAATTTATGTTACAAAAGAAAAAAGGCTATCAAGTCAAAACCTATGAAGGAGGCTTATCAAAAATTGAAACATCCCGCTGACTGTGATCTCAAAATAAACAGTTCAGGAAAAAGTTAGGGACAACAAAGTCGAAAAAGAGGTCACTACGAATCCTCGGGAAAAAAAAGAAAGAAAAAGAATTACAAAAAAGGAGGATTTCCTGTCCAAATAAACGGCCGGTGCTGAAACCATCATCAAATGTCAATGTTACGACTTCAAAGCTTTGCTAAGGCTTAAACGCAGAGTTAACTGAGCATAGGATCAAAGAACATCACGAAGATTGGGATTGGTATAAATAAATTTTGAGCCATTATCCTTTGTTTCTTAAACCGTGAACCAAGCCACGTTACAACCCTTGAAAGTCCTAACTGAAGCATGGTTAGTTCGAAAGCATACTATCACAAAAACTGAATCCTGACTCCTTAAGGTTTACCAAAAATGCTGAGTTAATATTTTGTTTTTACAAACATCACGTTTTTACGCTTTTACATCTCCTTTTTTAATGTTTTTCAAAAACTCAAGACAGACATATGCATTGCATCTCATGAATTCATTATTAGACATATTCTGCTACATAATTTCAAATGTTAGCATCAGGAAGAATCTGCACAGGGTACGACTAACGACCAAAAGTCATCCCGACAGACGAAGCCACTTCAGCAGCAACATCTTTTACACTGACTCAGTTGATTGTAAATCAATGAATACAAGGGGCACGACGTGCTTTGTCCAATCAATCTGGGGCAATCAGGTCAAAATTCCGAGAATCTCAAAGAATACAAGTCAATCAGGGGCATGCACCCAAGTGGGTCTGAAGCTACCTCTCGATCAGTCAAGGGCATCATCCTCAGTTTATGATTACTAGGGGCAGGTCACCTATAATACACATCTCAGAAAATCCTCACAAGGAAAATCTCTTTGAATTCCCTACCAGCAGGGGCAAAGCTGTGCAAAGCCTGTTTGACACTTCAACCAACACTCATTGGTGTGTCCCAATCAATACAAATCCAGGAAGGGCAGTTACTATAATACTGGGGGCAATGTTCAAGACATCCATGTCTTCCCACCAAGCCGGTTTCATAGGATCATATCCCCACAGAGTAATCCTTGAGAAGATATCTTCAAATGTTTAGTTCCCCAACGGAGTTTACATCTTCGACACTGTCGGTTCTCCGATATTTTTTCTCTTCTCCAAACAAGGTTATTCATCTCTCTTATCTCCAGTCAGGGTACACCAAGATCAATCATTCAAATGGCTCTCATCCCCAAACATAAATCATAACTCCCCAGCTGAGCATCCTCGAGCATGGAGCGGGAGTTCCTATTAAAATAGAAGGCTTATACTTTGTATTCTTCACAACGATCAGGGATTTACTTTCCTTCAAACGATGCTACGATCTACTGTCATCATTAACAACGTGTTGCATACATACATCATTCATAATCAATCATTACATAATACATACCATGCATGTTTCTAACTTTGTTTTCAGGTTCCATCTTGACAAGCATTCCTCTCAGATATAATCAAGCTGAAGATTCATTCTGATAAGTCTTTTTACATTCCAAAACTTCATCAAATAACTTATCAACTCTAACAAGCAAGCATTCTCTATCAGATATGGTCTAATGTATGACTCGTTCTGGTATTCTTAGTCAGATATGGTCTAATGTATGACTTGTTCTGACGTCTTCCATCAGATATGATCCAATGTATGATTCGTTCTGATATTCTTCCTCAGATATGGTCTAATGTACGACTCGTTCTGACATCCTTCAACAGATATGGTCTAATGTATGACTCGTTCTGACACCCTCCAACAGATATGACCTAATATTCTCTTTCAGATATGGTTTAATACATGACTAGTTCTGACGTCATCTATCATATATGATCTAATGTATGACCCGTTATGGTATTCTCTTTCCAAGATCTAATTCAGTTACTACGAACGGTGCTGACATGATCAACCTTCAAAGGTCTAATTCTATCATCACGAACGGTGTAGAAACGATCATCTTTCTAAGATCTAATTCAGTTACTACGAACGGTGCTGACACGGTCAACATTCAAAGATCTAACTCTATCATCACGAACGGTGTAGACACGATCATCTTTCCAAAATCTGATTCAGTTACTACGAACGGTGCTGACACGATCAACATTCAAAGACCTAATTCTATCATCATGAACATGGTCATCATTCCAAGGTCTAATTCAGTTACTAGAACGGGGCTGACACGATCAACATTCAAAGATCTAATTCTATCATCATGAACGGTGTAGACACAATCATCTTTCCAAGATCTAATTCAGTTACTACGAACGGTGCTGACACGATCAATCTCCAACAAATACTTCTCAATACAAAGGATCCAGTCTAACGTACGACTCATCCTAGGATACGACCTGACGTACGGTATATTCTGAAAACTATCAACACAGAGGACTTGGTCTAACATACAACTTATCCTTCATCCTAATGTACGACTTTCCAGGCATTCATCAATGAAAATTGGATCCAGTCTAACGCACGAACCATCCTTCAGCCTAACGCATGACCTTCCAGACATTTAGCAAATGCAAATTGGATTCGGTCTAACGCACGACCCATCCTTCAGCCTAACACACGGCTTTCCAGACATTTATCAATGCAAATTGGACCCAGTCTAGCGTATGACTCGTCCTAAAAAGTATAGTCTAACGTACGACTTACTTTGACACTTATCAATACAGTGGATTCAGTCTAACGTACGACTCATCTTAAGTATATCCTTCAGATACGGTCTAACGTACGACGTATTCTGACTCTCAAGTCTATCAAGCTGGATGGCATCTTTAAGCCCATCTCCGACAATACTCTGCCTGGATGGCATCTCTAAGCCCATCTCCGAAAAGTCCCTTCACCATCAGCAAGGGCAAATTTCTTGGTATTCTAGTGTTCAATCCCCTTCTACCTTCAGATTCCGACAGGCACACAGGCCAATCTACATCTTCAGGTTTAAGAAGATTGAACAGGGGCAGCTGTCATACCCCAAAATTTGCCCATCACATGTTCATACTCAAGCTCATCCAAGTATCAACAACTCAAGATTAAGTGGATGCACACTTTCCTAAACAAACAACCCACAACTAGGGTTTTTGTTTCTCTTCAAGAAAAATCAAGTTCTAACAATTCAAGTGGACCTCATAACCTCTCATATGCCTCAAAGGATCCTCACCTCAACTTTCAAGCCCTGGTTCATAAGATTGTTCAATCAACTGCTCAAAAGATCAACACTCGACTAGTTTGACCTAAAAGTCAATAATGGTCAAAGTACAATCAAAACTCTTGATTTTTGGTCAACATCTTCATTTTGAAGTATCATTCATCATGTGATCAAGTATTGATCATGACTCATCAAGGAAAGTTCAGAAATCAACAAAACCTAAAGTTTCCAAATTAGGGTTTTGACTTAAAAGTCAACTGAACTTTGACCACCCATAACTTTCACATGGAACATCAGAAATTTCCCATCCAAAACTCATTTTGAAGGAAATTGAATTCTCTACAACTTTGTCTCTCACAAGCCAAGGCCAGAAGTGCACCATTTAAGAGATATAAGCCAAAACATTATAGGTCTTTTTGAAAGTCAACAAAAAGTCATTTTTTTTAAAAGAGTGGTACATGAACATGGTAAACTCAATTGAGATAAAACCAAAAGGAGGTTTTAGAGGAAATTTTGAGCTTTCTAAAATGGTCAAGAACATCTCCATAGGGTTAAAATTGAGAGGGATATGAAGTTCACAAGTTGGCTAAAATTCAAGAAAGGCTTGAAACCCTAATTGCATAATCTTGTGTTTTTGAACCAAGGGGCCTAAGTTTTGGATTTCAAGAACATATACGATCCATAAAAGGGCCTAAGTTTTATTTCTATTTATTTAAATTGCAAATAAATCAAGTAAAATACCAAAAATACAAATCAAATTGTGAGGCTTTGGTTTGGATCATAAAGAGGCCCAATAAACTCCTTGAGGACCATAAAATTTCGTGGTGCATGGTTTCAATAGTTATTTTATTTATTCTTTGATTTTATTCAATTTAAATCAATGAAAAATAAAGTAAATATCTAATTGATGCATGATCAGATTTTTTTTTAATCAATAGGCATTCTTGGAACTCAAGCAAGACATTCATATTTGATTGGAATAATATTTGGATGAAAATAGCAAGTTATTATGAGATTTTCAATCAAATATTTTGCAATATTTCCAAATATTCAATCATCTAATTTTTTCCAAGTTTAATTGACCTAATATGTTCTCTATATATAATACAACACATTCAACACAAGGGGGCGAAAGAAGGCTGGCTTGAGGAACCCTAAAAAACCATCCAAAATTTCCAAGTTCTAGGGCATATTCAAAGTCAATTCTCCAGCCGTTTTGATCAATTCCAAGGGTCAAGTTATCCTCATGAGACTCCCAGTACCTGATTCAAGCCCTTGAACGAACAAAGTTGTGCCCAGAACCGGTCTCACGAAGTCACACTACTTGGTAAAAGTTTCAAAATCCAAATCTTCGTTTTACATCGTATGAATGTTTTTAACGCATGGATTCATGTTCATATCGTTGTTTGTGGATGTTTAGAACCATTATGCATGAGTTTACGCGCAGGAATCACGCCTCACCATTACAAGGGCAAAAGGAAGCTTCAATTTCGTTTTCTATATTCCATGCGTTTTTAAGCCAAACTAATTACACTAATGAAATCAGGGCACCTTAAATAGAGGATTTGGGTGGCCTTTGTTGTTGTTCATGTCTTCTTTCGCAGGCTCTAGGGTGCAGTCATGGAGGAAGATGAATTGGCGTGGAAATTCGCAGGTAATTCTGCACCAAAATCCACAGCTGTTTCCGCAGGAAACTTGGAGGAGACAATGAATAGTAGCAGTGGACCTTTGACTAGCACGCTTGGCAAGACCTTGGGCCGCTATTGGCTGGTCAGCGAAAAGCCGCTCTCTCTCTCTCTCTTATCCAATACGCGTGGCAGGTTGCTAATTGTGGGTCAAAATTCTCAACCATGCAACTCGTTTCCCATTGGCTCAAGCATGACGCATGGGTCCACCACTTGTTGACTGCTTTGAAATTCTGTTAGCTTTAAATGTTTCATATTTATTTTTTTATTTGATAATAAGTTAACAACTAACAATGGCAGTAGGAATGTTAAAGGAAACATGTTGATAATCAAGGGGTCCCAGGATCGACATTGTTTTTTTTTCAAATTATTTAAGCACAGATCCAGTACAATGCTCAGACCTGCATACCGTGCTCCCTCAGTGGCTCAGTCATCAGATCTCTACAGTACCAATATCTAAGGCCTCAAGGACGCAGCCTCATGATGCACCTTCATGAGAGTACCACACTAGATCCAGAGCTAAGTGCTTTTTAATTTTCTTTTTATTTTTTCACATAAATATTTTTATTCTATTATTTTTTTTATTCTCCTTTTCTATTATAATTATATTGTTTATTTATTTTAAATTGGGTTTTTATAGTAAATTATAATTATTTATTATTTAATCGAAAACTCGGTTTTTCTCGCAACATCAAAAATAATTTATTTTGGTTTTTTAGGCTAATAACTATTTTAGGGTAACAATTTAATTTTAGGCTAGTTAAAATTATTTTATGCCTTAAATCTTCATTTCATCATGACCACTAATCACTGTTAGGTAGAGGTCATCCATCAACTTAGTGTTTTTTCTCCTAAAACCTTATTCCCTAAAAATCAGGGTTTACTCTCGCTTTAAAACTTTTTGTTCGCCTTGTTTTCCTTGCCTTTAGTTATTCTATTAATCTGGTTGTATTAATCAATTAGGTTTGTAAATGCACTGACCTTTTCCCTTCTTTGTGCAAATTTACAGGGTTACCTCAAGATCTTCCGACTACGCGTCATGCCAATCGAGAAGCTAAGTTCTAATCCTTTTCTCATTTAAATGTTATTTTATCTTTTAATTTTTGCCTCATAGGTTAAATTAGGGTTTATTTTCAATGCCAAGGAATTCCTCCTACACTCACCCCTATTATTGTCTGTTTAATTCTCAGATGTTCAGAGTCAATCGAAGGTTCGAGGAATATCAAGGCTGAAGATGTGTAAATTAATTGTTGTTCTTTCTTATTTTTTGCCTTTATTTTTCTGTTACCCTATAACGGTTTTTTTTGCAATAGGTTAGGTTTTAATTTTCGCCTTTAATTTCCCCCATCCCCGCAGGTGTTTATTGTAATAGCGTAGGATTTTAACTGTTTTATTTTCTGCCATGGTTAGTAATCCAAGGGACTACAAGCCTGCTAAATAACTCAGATCACTAATTACAAGATAAATAACTGAACTGAACTCACGTGATTGTGACACACACACACACCTTTAGGGTAATCCTTCTTGTTGCTTGTTGCCTTCTTGTTGCCTATTGCCTCTAATTGTACTAAATAGTCAAGTACCTCGATTCCGAGGATGCCTAAAGCAAAGGTTGCCTTATTCAGTGATATCATCAAATTTTGTCCCTCGAAGTTGCCTCGGTAAAACGTGATGATTGTCCCAGTTGCTAAGGTATCCTCGCATGATGCCTAAACACAATGACTATTATATCCTTCCCTTAGACTACCTGCCCTCTTTATGGCAGGGACAGTCTTATGGCGAACGATAATTTCTCGATGACCCTTTTACATCCAATGAAAATACTTCCTACCCTCTTATGGTATGGATAGCCTTTTCAAACTAAAAAGCTAAAAGAACGATTTTTCAAACTTAGGGTAGTTGCTACTAATTGCTTGCTCTAAATTCAAAATCTTTTTCCCACTCTTTTCAAAATCAAATTCAAAAAGACTACGCTTATTTACAAGCTAAAGTTCTTCTTCAAAATCTTTTCTTATTCAAAATCTTTTCAAACAATTCAAACATTTCAAAATGAGCTAAGCAATTAAGAGCCCATGGATAACCATGGACACAAAGGGTGCTTTACACCTTCCCTTTGTATAACCTACCCCCCGAACTCAAAATCTTTTAAAAGGTCTTTTTCTGTTCTTTTAGCCTTTCCAATTGGATAAATAAAAGTCGGTGGCGACTCTTGCTTACCGTACATTTCAAATAAAGTCAGTTCACCGTATTACAGGGATATTGTAGATTCTTTGTTTGTATGGTTGTCATTAATTTTAGTAAATCAAATAAGCAGCGACGTGATGTTCTATTTACTACATCTGATATAACATGTCGAACAAGATGTCATATGCAAAGATCACTCGACATCGTGACTAAGTGTTAAATTGATCTTTTGGATTCTGGTTAGGTTGTTACAGATGCAGAGTATTTGGAGAATATTATGCAATCCAATATAACGCTTAACATAAGGATACAAGATTTTATCTGTTTAAAGAGATTTGATTGGTTTCTAAATTTGGAGAATATTTAGGAAAGTAATGATTGAACACTATTTTCTTGGAGAATATCTTGCAGTCTCCTTACTGCATTCTGAAGCCCGAGTCCAGACCAAATGTGTGTTATAAATAGCAAGCTACAAAAACTTTTGAAAAGTAGAGCTTACGGGTAAGGGTGAGAATAGGCCTGGCCGGCCTACAGGGGCCTATAGCCTAGCCTACTTAAGTCCAGGCTAGGTCAGGCCTATTTAATAAAGAGGTGAGGCTTAGGCTTTTTTAATAGCCTATTTTATTAAATAGGTCAGGCTTAGGCTATTAAAAAATGCTATATAGGTTAGCTAAATAGATTATGTAGATCAACTTTAGATTATTCCACGAGTTTTTTCAATAAAAGGTATGTTGTTGTCGTTATGTTAATAAATATTGAGGTGTGTTGTTGTCCTTTTGTTGATAAATGTTGTTGTTGTTGATGTATGTTATTGTTGAGTTTATTATAATGTATGTAGTTGGCTTGTTTCACTAATCCTTAATTGCAAATGCATTCATTTAAAGTGATTTAGAAAATAATAATTTAAAAATTAAGTTATATTTGAAAACCAACTTAGATTAATCAATGTTTTTCGAACTGCATTCATCTTGTAATTCATCTATCGCTTTTTAACACGTAGAACTTAGTCCAATGCCCCAAGTTCTTCAAAGCAACAATTCATTCTCTTTTTGTTAATATTGCAAAACATCAAATTTGTTGAGAGATTCTGAATCATTTTCATTGTTGTCATCATAATAATCATCTTCATTGATTAAAATAATGATGATGATAGCGATGTTGATGATTTTGAAGTAGTCAACATATTAATGCTTTGCAAAATAAACTAGGAGAGAATGAAACCGTCTCTTTGAAGAACTTGAGGCATTGAACCAAATTATATATGTTAAATAGCAAGATATGAATTACAATATGCATGCAATTTGAAAAATATGGTTCATTTAAGTTGTTTTTCAAGAATAATTTAATTTTTCAAATTATTATCTTCTACATCAATTTTAATGGTTCTATATGTTTAGTAAAGTGTGGGGAAAAATAAACAATCTACATATTATATAATAAGCTCATGGTACTTTCCACGACGGTTATCTTCTGTAACTGTGGTGAAATAATTATATTCAAAATAAATTGCTATTGCTTGGTTTCGAATCCATGACCTAAACATATTTCACAATGGTTGTGTAGTATAACGGTTGTGATAGGTAGCGCGCTAGCTAGCATATCATCACGGCCGCGCCGTCGTGGTGGAAAGCATCATACATACAATCACCCCCTTACCTCATAATGGTTAGTCAAATGTTATGGTATCCCTTTTCTAACTATTGTGGTATCATCTTTATATAGTAGTATTAGTATATCTTATGTCGTCGATCGGCCCTTTAATGCCTCGTTATTTATATATAGTTATATTTTTTTCTAATAAAAAATTCTATTAAGAATTTAATTGTTAAACTTTTAAAATTTTCCTTTTGATTATATAATCCTTTAAATTTTTGAAAGTTTAACATTTTGTAGTTCAATATTTTGCAAATTTATGAATTTGTAAATTTACCATTAAAATGAAATCTTTTAAAATAAAAATAATAATAATAATTTATTTTTGACTTAATATCTTTTTATTCCTTTAACTTGACATCAAAATTCATTTTGACTCCTTTTGTGTTTTTCCTCATTAATTAGAAGAAAAAAAAACTAATGATATGTTTTGAAAAGGTGAGAAATCAATATGATATTTTTTTAAGTTTAGGGATGACAGTAGGTAAGGTACTATATTACTCGTCCTCGTACCCGTAGTTCAAAAAAATCTCTGTATTCGATTCCATATTCGCGTGAGCATCAAACTTTATACTCGTACCTTGTGGGTACTAAATACCCTTACTCGGTCCTATTAACTGTATTTCTAGTTAAAAAATCTATTAATTGAAAAATATCACATCATTTTAATTTTTTAACAAAAAAATTCAAAATTTTTATTATTGATTTGTGAAATAAAAAAATATTTATATTAAAATGTGTAATAGTTCAATTGTGTCGTATTTAAATATATAAATATTTTTTTTATAAGAATTTCAATTAAAATATACTATTATGCGGGTATGGGACGGTGTGGGTACTAAGGTATTCATGCGCGCACTCGTACTCGCATATTTTAATAGGTAATTATTTGTGTCCGCATCTATACCAGTTTTAGCAGATTTTTATCCAACCTACTATAAATAATTTTTACGGGTGTCCATTAGGGGTACAACTGTCATCCCAATTTAAGTTACATAATCAAGTGTGTGTGATTTAGTAATGAAGGCTTAGGTCTTTTTTTTCATGTTCGAATATATATATATATAACCAATGTAAAATATTTTTACACTGTCAATCAGTCACCATCATGTGAAAAACTTTAATGACATGACATATTGATGATTCTCTATTGGATAACAGTGTAAAACTATTTTACATCGTCGTTACCTTTTTAACTCATTAAAAAAACAATATGGAAAAAACTTATAAATGTTAGTTACTGTGTTCAAATAAATTTTTATTTCGTTGTACACTGATATAGTACAGCAGCCAACATACCTGAGTCGTACTCGTACAACATAGTTATATAATTGGAATCCAAAATCATATAAATTAGAGCAAGGAAAAGGGTCTGTTTAATGTTGATACATGAAAATACAACGTACCAATATCTTGATATAAAAAAACACACAGATCATAAATATAAAAGGATCATTAATTGATTATTAAATATTACTTGAAGGCTAGGATATGTTACGTACTGTGCTCTCTGTTTGCAGCCTCAGGGATAGGGTTATAGTTATTCCATTCCCACTGCCGCTCAGAGAAGATGGTTGTGAGCGAATTCGGGAGCAAGTTTAGAGGCAGAGTAGGTGATTGCATGAGCAAAGTAGAAAACTTATTTGGATAGCTTTGTTGTTGATAACTTGTTAGTATGTTTAGATCATCATCTGCCATAACACTGCTGGTTGGGATGAAAGTACCACACACAGAAGGATCTGCAGGTTGTACTTGCTGATCTATGGGAGCTACTAGCCCTGGAATAACAGTTGGGTCGCTTTCATTCATTTTATAAACTATATGATCATCAATTACCTGTGGCTGTGGCTGTGGCTGTAGATGACTAATTCCCATAAACGCCATGTTCAGGTGTTGTTTCTTGTCCAAATATGAACTTGTTGACGATGAGCTTGATGGGAGACAACGAGGGAAGGATATGGAGGGAGGAAGAGGATGGTCTTCCACACCCGCTCTCTTGTAAACACGGCAAAGTGATATTTCAACCTACCAAATAATGAATTAGAATATATAATATATAAATATATATATAGTAGAGATCTAGCTATATATGAACTTGGTGAATGATTGATTCATGATGAATGCATGAGTAAGTAATTATAAGGAAGAAAGTAATAAAGAAATGTAAACCTAGCTAGCTCTATGATAAATTAAATTATAGTCACGAGAAAAATTTGTAGAATTAAATCATTTCCTTTATGGTCGGACGCTGTAATTAATGTCTAGATAGATGATGCATGCATAAGCAGTTATGAAAATATTATAGAATAACAAGCAGTTATATATATTGATGTTACCAATTCCTCGTGATATTTAGATCTGAAAGTACAAGAAGGTTTGCATGGTGCCTACCTTGTGAATTAATCTTTGAGTTTCATGTTGAGGCAAACGATGCTCGTTCATTATCCAACTTGTTCGGATGCCTTTTGGAGCTTTCCCAGAATAGAAAACTAGGGTTTTCTTAAGCCCGATTGAACGGAAGTTCTCTGTTCGAATCATCCTATCAGCTCCTGTTGCTTTCCAATACCCAGAAGGTGTAACACGATTTGGACGATCACCGTTACGATACTTCCTATCTCGGGGCACATAAAAGTACCACTCCTTCTCACCAATTGCTGCCAACCCTGCTCAATTCATCATATATATTTTATTTATAGAGTGAAAGATTTCACAGGGATCTATGTGTTTGAATTTTATTGATATACTAATATAGATGTTTACTAAACAAACGAATTGATATTATAAGTAAAAGGTCAAGTAAGGTTGGCTTGTTGAAGAATTCCTTATAGAAAAGGGAAACTATAACTTTATGATTAAATATATATAATATAATATATACCAGGAAGCTCCCAAGGGTCATAGCGATAAAGATCAAGGAAAGTAATAAGCTCGACATTGAAAGGCTTGCCCTCCACCTTACGGCGAAGGTAGAACTCCACGAGTTCTTCTTCAGTTGGGTGGAAACGAAACCCAGGCATCACAATGTCGTGAGCATGATCATCTGGCTTGTTGTTGTCATTGTTAATGGCATCATGGCTGTTGCTTTGACTCATGGTCACACTCATGAAGCTTGAGGAAGTACCTGCTGCAATTCTCGTTAACAGTAACTTGTTTAATTGGTTTCGACTCACCTGATCTTATAAATTGATGGTGCCGGTTGGCATAAATAGATAGATCATATACTGTACTATACATTACAAATCTAGAAAGAGAGTAAATTACCATTTCTTTATTATTTTTTATATAACCAAAAATAATTAATATATCACCAAATAAACCCTACGATGTTCTATGCATTCCACTTGGGCAACATCGCTCACCCTAAACATTAATAAAAAACAACAGAAGAAAAACTCATGCAAACAAAATCATTCACATCTAAATTTACATTTTCTATTACTTATGTGTTTTAAATCCAATTGGCATGCATTGAAAATTAAATTTAACTTCCAAATATATGATAGGAATTAGTCTCCAATTTCATCCAATTTACGTCCTTCATTTTCACCACTTCAATTTCTTCGACCCAATAGACGCGTAGATAACATAATCACTTTATTGAATTGATTCTTATCTTTTGAATATCAATCTAATTATAAATCACCCTTTGAGGTTGTACTTGGGATAACAATGTAGTCATACTAGTTTAAGATATGATAATATTGACCTTTAAAATAAATATTGATTTACAATCAATTTTTTTTCTTTCGAATTTAAAACAAACAAAATTAATTATGAGAGTACGAGGGTATCCAAGACGATACATCATATATCAAACTTTAATATGATGGACAACACTCACAAGGGTTACAATCACATAAACTAGTATTTCTATCTTTTATATATATATATATATATATATATATATATATATATATATATATATATATATATATATATATATATATATATATAGGACGACTCAAGTAAGAACACTCGGTTATTATGAGAAATGAGAACAATGAATCACGACCATTAAATTTTGATTTGTTGATTTTAATGAACTGGATTGCTTTCTTTTTCTATATTGATTTAAAATAAATATTAAGGATCATAGAAAGAGAAACCAATCCAATCCATTAAAATAAACAAATCAAAATTTAATGATCGTGATTCATTGTTTTCATTTCTCATAATAACCAAGTGTTCTCGCTTAAGTAAATGATTCTTCCTTCAATATGATTTGAATTGCAAGGAAAGGTCCAAAGATAGCAAGTTGATTCAAGGGGTTTGACCTAAAAAGTCAACATTTTAAGTCAAAGTTCAAAATATTGTAACTCTTTCAATTTTCAATATTTTTTAGTGCCTATTTGAGTATATGATTCTTCCTGAAGTCCCCTACAATTTTCTTCTCATGTTAAGAGTCAATTATGCTTGGAGGACCATCAAAATTTTAGAAACATTAGAGGTCACTTTGTGGACTTAGTGAAATTTGACCTATTTTCAAGTGGATTTTACTTGACTATCAAAGACCATAACTCTCTCAACGTTCAACATTTTTGGATGATTATTTTTGCCATGAACTCTACTTGATGTTATCTACTGGTTTGCTTCAAAAATCAAGAGTCAATTATGCTTGAAAGGCCATGAAAAGTTGGATAACATTATAGGTCATTTTTTACTTAGAATTATTTTGACTTGTAACTTTAGGTCATTGCAGAAATGTCAAAACTGGAAAATTTATCCAATTTAGGTCGACCTATCCTGAACCAGTTTCCAAACTGCAACTCCATGCACAATTTTGGTAGACGCATGAAGACTAGAAGGTCAACGCGTCGCTGGCAAAAATTGAAATTTTGGGCATCGAAGTATTGTTTCAGCTCACCAACACACATACACATATATACTCCTATGCATACTATCATGAAGCAACATTGGAACCTAAAAGATACACAGGTCTTCTCATCTTCATTCTTCTTCCTACTGTTACCCTAGGATTTCGACTTATTTAATAATGGTAAATAATCCCTAAAACAGGTGAGATTATTAAAGAATCTAAAGAGAAAAGTCTGACTAAAAGGTCTTGTTTAGTCAAAGCTGACGTTCGACTATCTACAAATCATCATTGCCAAGGTTCGACTAGAATTAGTCAATATGCATGTTCGACTAGAACAAACAGAAAAAACTTAGACGTTTTGTTTAAGTATAGTCTTGAAGTCGGAAGGCATCAGAAGTTAGCTTCTGAGTAAGAGGCAGTTTCAAGCAGTTTTCTGGCAGTTTTCACAGGACACGTGGAGGTCTCACAGTTGAAGATCTTGCATGTCGAAGACACGTGTTGACTGATAATCAGTCGACCGTTAGTAGTAGTTATTTTATTTTTACTATTTAAGCCAGTTCCATAGGAACAGTTTAGGGTCCGCATTTTCTACAAAACACAAGTAAACTCAAATCTCTGTGCAATAATGAGTGACGAGTGCAACTTTGGAATGTATGTATGCGTACCAGTTTAATTTATGCAATCATTTTACGTTATATATCATTTTCAGTGCACATTTATTGCTTTCTATTGCTTTTGATTATTCTAAAGCCTTTAATTTCAATGTTTACTTTTACTTTAAAGTCATTGCTGCATTTAATACAAACCAGATACACGTAATAAATAAATTAAAGCAATTAGTCCTGGAATATTCTAGTTGATTCCGCAAAAGTAACCTTTAATAAGGAAACTAGCGCTTGTTTACCATATTTCTGGGTAAACAAATTGGCACGCCCAGTGGGACTCGTCAATTGCTGTTTGTTTTATATTTGTTAGTGTAATAGTTATGTATGATACTAAGAAGTGGTCGAAAATTAACTAACATGTCTGAAGTTAATACAAATGATTCTGACCTTTCTGGAAATCAAGGAGTTGTTCTAACCGGAACAACATCACAAAATGCCGCAAATTCATCCCCAGTTAGAACAACAAATATTGGTGGATCGACGGCAGCAACATTGGTATCATCACCAATGAATGTACGGTCACCGTTTAACCCATTACGACCGCCGTTTCATGGAATGATACCTCCACCAGGTTTTAACCCTCAGTTTGGAATGCCTACGTCTATGATGCAAGGTTTGCACACAAATCCTTCATTATATTCCGACAGCATGATGGAAACAAGCACATCGAATCCCGGGGGTCGACCTATGGGTATAGGTTACAATAACCAGGCTTTGCCATCTTTAAGTACTACGTCAATGTTGTCAATTCGACAACAAATAGACGAAAGTAATCATGAAATGGTGAATGCCCTGACTCAACAAATGGGAACTGTTTTTACTCCCATGATAAACAACACGAACCAAAGTTATGAGATATTGGCTGGACAAATGGCCAGAATAGCGGATTTCTTTGGAGCACCCCCACAACCAAACCTTTCGACTACCCAAGGGTCAAATGTGAGAGGAGTTGAACCTACAAGACATGGGAACCAAATTGAACAAGATATCCCTAGAGTAGTACAAAGGCATCAAAATGCTGATCAGGTCCTTAGAAATATCCAGCAAGATGTCAATGTTGGACACAATAATATCTCTAATGTAGTCGAGCAAATTTTAGTCCAGAATGGAATAAATGTAGGTTTGCATAGACCAAATTTCGTTTCCCCGCTGTCAGAATATGTGAGGCAAACAGAATTGCCTAGGGGTTGGAAAGTCCCAAAATTCACCAAATTTGCTGGTGAGACTGGCGAGTCGACAGTCGAACATATTGCTAGGTTCCAGACAGAGGCTGGAGAAATAGCAAACAATGAAAATCTAAAGATGAAATATTTTTCAAGTTCTTTAACAAAAAATGCGTTTACTTGGTTCACGACTTTATCTCCACAATCTTTGTTCTCATGGAACCAATTAGAACGATTGTTCCATGAGCAATTTTACATGGGACAGTCGAAGATTAGTTTGAAAGAATTAGCTGGAGTTAGGCGAAAGAGTACAGAACCAGTCGACGACTATCTAAACCGTTTTAGGTTACTGAAAGCTAGATGTTTCATACAAATTCCTGAACATGAGTTAGTCGAAATGGCTGCAGGTGGGTTAGATTATTCCATAAGGAAGAAATTAGACACCCAACATTTGAGAGATATGGCACAACTGGCAGATAGAGTACGCCAGGTCGAAAGGCTAAAAGCTGAAAAAGCCAGAGTTAGTAAATATCATAAGAAAGAAAATATAGCTTATGTTACTACAAGTGAGTTCGACTCCAATAGTGATAGTGAATACGAAGAGGGAGAAGTCAATGTGGCTGAATTGAAGCCAGGACCACCATATGTATATAAATTACTCAAGCCCTCAAAAGATAAAAATCCGATCGAAAGTAAAAAATGAAAAAATTTCTAGTAAAACGTATTCATTTGATATAACAAAATGTGATGAAATATTTGATTTGTTGGTTGCTGATGGGCAAATCATAGTACCCCCAGGACTTAAAAATCCTCCTCTTGAACAAAAGAAAAAAAGAGGATTTTGTAAATTTCATAATTTCTTGGGTCATAAGACTTCTCAATGTGTCCTTTTCAGGGATCTGGTGCAGAAAGCGTTGAAAGAAGGAAGGCTACAGTTTGGAGAAAAACCAAAGTCATCAATGCAAGTTGATACTGATCCTTTGCAAGTCGAAGAGGCTCATTATACTGAGCTTGCTGATGTGATGATGGTCGAGACTACTGATGGTTTCGTTGGAAAGAAAGACGGTGCTACTGATGGTAAAGTCTTGAACATGGTGTATCCTGAACCAAAAGAAAGCCTTCTGAAATTCCTTGAGAGGTGTCACAACAACAACTCTCAAGTTGGATTATGTCCAAGGTGTGATGCTGTTTTCAATGTTGATGCTGCAAACAGAGTGAGGTTCGACCCTCGTCGAGGCAAGAATCGTCATTTCATGTATACAGGAGAAAACAGTGGTCGAAGGGCTGGAGAATACAGTAAGATGTTTGAAAAGCCAAGGACCTTCCGTCCTAAGACGGATGTCCCTGAAGACAAATGGGTGAAACCCATTAACTTCAGAGGTAAACGTCCAGAATGGCAGATTCAAGGTACTGGAGCAAATGCTGAAGGCTCCTGGACTGATAGTGGATCTAAGAGGAAAGATTACATATCTCCAAACTACAAAGGAAAGAATCCTATGACTCGAACTCAGTGGAGGCGTTACCAAAGGAGTCATAAGAATGGACAGGAAAGCTCGAAAATGGTGCAGGCAGGATTTTCTCACTATCAGCCAAAACCTTTTCACAGGAAGTTGACTGAGGAGCAGGCTAAAATAGCAAATGAGAGACTAGCTGCAGGAATGATCCTGGGAAAGAAACTCATCAAAGAATTAGTTGACGATGATGCTCCGGCTCTCAATACAGGAAAAGAGCCTGAATATTCTCCACTGTCGGACGAAGAGGTCGACGACAACTTTGACATAGAGTCAGATGAGTTGTTAATTGACTGTGGAATTGTATCTGTACTTCCAGCAGAGTTCAACAGAATATCCGAGGTGTCTGAGAATGAAGATGATTTTCTTCCTGACGAGAATGTGGAAGAAACGCCTGTTTGTTATTACGTAATGGGAAAAGGAGTGGTAGAGGAACAAAAGGCTGTGTTTGAGAGGCCAGGTCGAGGAATGATGTATCATTTGAAGCCTTTATTCATAAGGGCAAAAGTGGATGGTGTTCCAATAAACAAAGTGTTTGTCGATGGTGGGGCTGCTGTAAACTTAATGCCTTATTCATCACTTCAGAAAGTGGGTAAATCTGACAAAGATTTAAGGCCCCACAATATGGTGCTGTCTAACTATGAGGGCAAGACAAGTGGAATACTTGGAGTGATCCAAGTAAAATTGGCTGTTGGTTCGACTGTCAGGTCAACTATCTTTATGGTGATTGCATCTCAGGCAAATTTTAAACTGTTGTTGGGTCGAGAATGGATCCATGGCATAGGGGCAGTTCCTTCGACCTTACATCAGCGGGTGGCCATTTGGAGACCAGATGGTATAGTGGAGAATATTGAAGCTGACCAAAGTTATTACAAAACTGAAAGTGGTCGCAGACACTTCGACCAGCATCTGGAAAATGTAGCTCCTTGCTACAAAGCAGAAGAGGTGTATTCTTCTGATGAAAGTGTGTCTAAGTATCTGAACTTAGACCCAAATTATGGTTTCATTTGGAATAAGGAAGATCCCAATGAACCATTGAATCATGCAAGTCCTCCAGAGCAGAGGACAACAATCAAAGACGATGACCACTGAGTTAGAATACCTGGCTCGAATAACGGCTTATTTGGCCGAGAACAAGGAGAAAACGGCTTTAGAAGCCGAACTAGAGAAAAATATGGCTATTGAGGCCATGTTGGTAAAAAATGAAAACAATCAAGAAGTCGATCACCAGGTCGAACGATTTGATGGAATATACGATGACGAACCTTTAGGTTTCGAAATGGATCCATCAGGATCAGTAAAAAGAATGCAAGCTCAAGATCCCCTGGAAGAAATCGATTTGGGTGATGGAATCATTAAAAGGCCTACATATGTAAGCACGAAGCTTGCAAGTGATTTAAAAACCAAGTTGATTCGACTCCTAAAAGAATACAAAGATTGTTTTGCTTGGGATTATCATGAAATGCCTGGGTTGGGTCGACATGTGGTGGAGCATCGACTGCCATTTAACCCAGGTAAGAAACCTATCAAGCAGCTTCCTAGAAGATTTGCGCCAGAGGTTATGGAAAAAATCAAAGTAGAAATTGAAAGATTGCTGAGAAGCAAGTTTATTCGAACTGCGAGGTATGTCGAATGGTTAGCTAATATAGTGCCTGTAATAAAGAAAAATGGTAGCCTTCGTATATGCATAGATTTCAGAGATTTAAATAAGGCTACCCCTAAAGATGAATATCCCATGCCGGTTGCTGAAATATTAGTCGACTCCGCAGCCGGATTCGAATATCTCAGTTTATTAGATGGATATTCAGGTTATAACCAAATTTGTATAGCTGACGAAGATGTGCCTAAGACGGCGTTTCGATGCCCAGGTGCTTTAGGAACTTATGAATGGGTAGTAATGTCCTTTGGTTTAAAAAATGCTGGAGCTACATACCAACGAGCTATGAATTCCATGTTTCATGATTTTATTGACAAGTTTATGCAGGTCTATATTGATGATATTGTAATAAAATCTAACTCTGAAAATGGTCACTTAGACCATCTTCGACAGTCTTTTGAACGTATGAGAAAATATGGACTCAAAATGAATCCGTTAAAATTTGCTTTTGGTGTACATGCAGGGGATTTCTTAGGCTTCGTAGTTCACAAGAAAGGTATTGAGATAAACCAAAACAAGACGAAAGCGATCTTGGAGCTAAAGGCGCCAGAAACAAAGAAACAACTCCAGTCATTGTTGGGGAAGATTAATTTCTTGAGGAGATTTATCTCAAATCTAAGTGGCAAAACGAAGATATTTTCACCACTTGTAAAGCTCAAGAATCAAGATCAATTCAAATGGGAGCAAGAACATCAACAGGCATTCGACCAAATAAAAGCTTATTTAATTAAGCCTCCTATTTTGTTACCCCCCAATAGGACAAAAAGTATGAAATTGTACATAGCTGCATCAGGCTCGACAATTGGGAGTATGTTAGCCCAAGAAGATGATAATGGCGTCGAAAGAGCTATATATTATCTAAGTCGAACCTTAGTAGATGCTGAAAGCCTGAAACTAGGTATAACGATATTGAAAAGTTATGTTTATGCTTGTACTTCTCATGTAATAAACTTAAGCAATATATAAAGCTTGTTGATGTGTATGTGTCCTCTCATTTTGATGTTATTAAACATATGTTGTCTAAACCAATTTTGCATAGTCGAATTAGTAAATGGGCCTTAGCGCTAACTGAATTTTCCTTAACATATGTTCCTTTAAAAGCTATGAAAGGACAAGTTGTGGCTGATTTTATAGTCGAACATGGGTTAGTCGAGTTCTCTGCAAATCTAGTTGAACAAACTAACTGGAAGTTGTTTTTTGACGGTTCTAGTCACAAAAATGGATCAGGCATTTGAGTCTTGATTATTTCTCCTAAAGGACTCCCAACAAAGTTCCATTATAAAATGAAAGAAGTATGCTCTAATAATGAGGTCGAATACGAAGCCTTGATAACTGGCTTGAAAGCCCTAATAGACTTAGGGGCGACACGAGTTGAAATTCGAGGTGATTCTGAGCTGGTAATTCGACAAATCAAGAAAGAGTATAAATGCATCAAAGAAAATCTAATAATTTATTATGCAATTGTGATACGCTTGTTAGAAAAATTCGAACATGTTGAGATCTTGCATGTACCGAGATCTAATAATTACATTACCAATGAATTGGCACAGATTGCTTCTGGGTATAGAGTTTCTAAGAACAAGTTAGAAGATATGGTCGAGATAAAAAATAAAGAAACCCATGAAATATTAGACAAGGTAGGTCAATTGTCGACGTCAAAATTCGAGGGGGTAGATGATAAAGTTGAAAATAAAGATTTGTATGCCTTGGAAATTTTTGCCATCGACAATATGACTGATTCTGATTGGAGAAACCCATTGGTCCAGTACCTAAATAATCCAGTCGGAGGAACTGATCGAAAGATTAAATACAGAGCTCTAAGCTATGTGATATTAGGAAATGATTTATACAAGAAAACAGCTGAAGGCGTATTATTGAAATGCTTAAGTGAAGCTGAAGCATATTTGGCTGTGTCAGAGGTTCATAGTGGTGTTTGTGAAGCTCATCAGTCAGGCCATAAGATGAAGTGGTTGTTGTTTAGACAAGGTTTATATTGGCCGACAATGCTAAAAGATTGTATTGAATATGCAAAAGGATGCCAAGAGTGCCAGAAATTTTCAGGCATTCAACATGTTCCAGCCAGTGAATTGCATGCCATTGTCAAACCTTGGCCTTTTAGAGGATGGGCTTTGGATTTAATAGGAGAAATCAAACCTGCATCTTCTAAACAACAAAGATTCATTTTAGTAGGAATAGACTATTTTACTAAATGGATAGAAGCAATTCCACTAGTTAATGCTGATCAAGAAGCAGTGATTAGTTTCATACAAAAACACGTTATTTACAGATATGGGATTCCAGAAACTATTACTACTGATCAAGGATCAGTTTTTGTTGGTCGAAAGATGCAAGCTTTTGCAGCAGAAACATGATTTAAATTGCTAACATCCACTCCATATTACGCTCAGGCTAATGGTTAGGTCGAAGCTGCTAATAAAGTTATTATAAATTTGATAAAAAAGCATGTGGGGAAAAAGCCAAGAAATTGGCATCAAACGCTCGACCAAATCCTTTGGGCTTGTCGGACGTCACCAAAGGAAGCAATAAATACTACCCCATTTCGTTTGACTTTTGGGCATGATGTTGTATTGCCTGCAGAAATTCATCTATAGTCAACAAGAATTCAACGACAAAACAGTCTTTTGTCTGAAGAGTACTGGAGTATGATGTTAGATGAATTAGTAGAATTAGACGAAGAACGACTAATAACGTTGGATAGGTTAATAAGACAAAAGGAAAAAGTGGCGAAAGCTTACAACAAGAAAGTCAAAGAAAAAACATACATGGTAGGTGATTATGTATGGAAAGTTATTTTACCCATGGATCAAAGGAATAAGTTATTGGGTAAGTGGTCCCTAAGTTGGGAAGGACCGTTCAAAATTTTGCAAGTGTTTTCAAACAATGCATATGAAATTGAAGAACTAAACTCAGATGGTCGAATCTTGAGGATAAATGGTAAATATTTGAAAAAATATAAACCTATACTTCAAGAAATTCGCATAATAGAATAAAACCAAAAGATTATATTAAAATGGCTAAAAATTTGGCCAATCATTACAAAAGTTTCTCATAAAGTACGTTGACAGTCATTACAAAAAAAAATAGCCAGCTAGGTCGAAAACAAAATTACAAAGTTGGAAAGTTATTCCTAAAATAGGCTAACTTGGCTGATTCAAAGTCAATCTTAGAATCAAGTCGAGACAAATTTTGTCTAAGCTGTCGAATGTTGCTTTCCAACTTGAGGGCATTTTCACCATGACCAAGTCCTTTCAAGACTTCTTGGTTAATAATTTCAAGCAAAGGGATTTCTTCAGTTTGAGCCAAATTGAGTTTCTCTTGTTCAAGATCTTGAATCTTCTGGTTGAGAGCATCAATTTGAGCCTTACAGTCATCAATCTTGTTGTCGATCTCTCCCTTCTTATCAGAAAACTTTAAGGTTTTCTCCTGAAATTCTTCAACCTTTTTGGTCGAAGCTGCACTGGCATCCCATTCCCTCTCCATTTTACGCTCTTTGTTCTTTGCTTGACGAGTGATGTTCTTCTTCGTCATAAGGTCCCTCCAGAGTTGGTCGAAGTATGCCTCAAAATCAAATAAGAATTGAACAACAACTGCTGGAAGAGAAGCTTTGATTAGTAAGTCTAGGATCTTACGAATTTCTCCACCAAGGTGTTCAGAACTCTCAAGAACAGCAAGAAACTCAGGTTCGTTCAGATGGGCTTTTAGCTGGCAGATAGCTTCGACAAGAGAAGCATCAATCTCAGCATCAGGATTGGTTGATTGAGCAGGAATCTCAAAAGAACTTGGTCGCAGCTTCTGAAGTCGAAAGAGAGCTTCTAAAGGATTAGTCTTCTTCAAGTCCAGAATTTCCTCCTGACTAAGAGAACTGTTGGAGTTAGTATCGTCAGCAATAGAATGTTGTCTGGACTGAGAAGCTGCATTGTGTTTTGGTCGAGGGACATCTTCGACATTTTTTGTGACAGGTGTTTGTTCGACGATGGTTTTGTCCTGGAGATCTGTCCGACTTCGACCTGGAGTGTTAGCCGAATCAGTGTTGCTTCCAAAAGCGTCAGTCCTTTGAGGGCTAAAAAGGGTGGAGTCAGGAGTGGCTTCAGCAATTTTCTCAGCAACCTCGACAACCTTCTCCTGAGTATGGTCGACAGTTGGTGCATTCTATTTAGGAAAAGTGTTAGAAATTAGAGATATTGAAAGAGATATATTGGAAGAGAATGTTAAGTTACCTCAGGAAGAATTTGAGACGAAGAGATTGTTGGAGCTGTTTGAGGTTTGACAACCACTTTGGGAATGTTCTTTACAACTTTCCGTCTCTTTGGTGGAGTCGGAAGCGGGGGTCGTTAAAAGATCTCACTTTCTTGATTCGGTGGGGATGTAGTTTCGTCTGATTCAGTAGGAACTACCAACTGAAAAGGAAAAGTAACAATTAATGAAGATTAAGGTGGGTTTGATAAGACTAAAGATCAAATTAAGTACCTTTCTAACAGTTTTGTTTTTCTTGGTGGTGGTATTGTTCGACGTACTGGGGCGCTTTCGACCTGGCTTAGGAGCAGGAGCTTCGATTTGATTGGTAAGATCAGGCCCTGAAAGATCTAAAATTGATATTAGAATATTGTTGTTGGCAATAAAAGAAAACGAAAGCAGATATAAAATACTTACTTATGGTAAGTTGATCCTCCAACTTGTCGAACGCAGTATTCAGTTTCTTGATAAAAGAATCTCCATCAAATAGTTGGTAGTATTCAGACCACCACTCACTGAATTCTTTAGTTGTAAAGTAGGAGTTTTGAAAGGTGAAAGTTGGATGTTCCAAAGATTGTTTGTTATGAAACTTCAAACAGTCAAGGTGCTGACGAGATGTAAACGGTCGACCGGAGTAGCAAATGTCATTGTCATGGGAATATAGGCTTTTGGGCAGCATCAGGCTCAAACCAAATTGTCGAGAGACCAAATTTGGTTGATAACTTACAAACCCATAGCACTTGCCTGTCGACTCAATACGATGAGAGAGAAGCGTTGGGGTCAGAAAAGCAGCCCAAATAGCATTTAGTTGAGCTCGAAGGGTTGGAGTATTCCCAGGGAAAACAGCCTTGAACCAAGTCGGCCCAAAACATCTGTTGGAGAAAGGAGCCATTGAAGCGATGAATGTTTTGCATTCAGAAAATAACTTCACATACTTAATAAGGTTGGGCCTGTTGGATTCGTCTTGGGGGGTTTGGAAAGCAAGTTTGACACCTTCGACTCTCCTATCATACATGACCTCAAGAATAGATCGAGAAACAGTATAGCCAACCTGTGACTCGAAAGTGGCATTCAACCAGTGTTGCAAAAGCCAATAAGGTCCCGACAGAGAGAGTTGTTTTGGAGTTTCGTGCAGGCGTTTGATCCTTAGAGATGCTACGCCTAAAGTATGGTAAAGATAAGCAAGAAGAAGCTTACCTAAAGAGACCTTTCGACCTTCATGAATCTGAATAGCCAAAGGTATGTAAGCTTTAGCAATCTAAACTGATCCTGGACAAAACAGATAGTATGAGAGCCAGTAGGTGAGGAAGGCAACATGCTCTTCGTCAGAGACTTCTTCTGTCGACTTGTCATAATGATCTTGCATATACTTGGTGATGGTAGCGTTGGTGAAGTTGAAATTCATTTCTGTGGGAAGAGTTGGGTCGAAGATCTCACCCAATGGCGAAAGCCCTGTGATGGCAGCCACGTCGAAGAGAGTGGGAGTCATCATTCCACAAGGAAGGTGGAAGGTGTTAGTCGAACCTTCCCAGAAAAATATCGAAGCAAGTAACATTGGAGGACAAACTCTATGACCAGTTCTGGATAGTTGTATGGCGTCGAAGATGCCCAATTCCTCCCATCTTTGTTGTTTTTTCGCTTGAACTTTGTTAAGCCAAGCCAAATACTCTTTGTTGCCAGGAGCTGGAGTCGAACGAAACACCCTGAGCGAAGGGTCCATAAACTTCAAGTCGAGGGGACGTGGTTTGTCGAAAGCTACATGCATGGTGGTTTGGAAGCAAGGAAAGAAACCAGTGGTTTGTTCTGGATGATAACGATGGTCTGGTAATGGCCCAGAGAAAGCCATTAATTTATCAGTAATCTGAAAAGGGATTAACATCTGGTTTTGCCAAATAATGGCTTTGGCTTAAGTGAGGTTGGGTTGAGGAATAAATTCCAACCCTTGTTCTTCTTCTTCACGAGACATAATAAACCCTAAAGGGTTCGCACCTGTAGCGTAAACGGTAGTGTTGGTGGTTGTAGCATCCATTGTTGTGTATGAAAGGAGAAGAAGAAAATGGTTAAAGGTTAGAGAAGAAGAGTTGTTTCTTTCTGAAACGTTTGAGAAGAGAAGGAAACGAGAAGAAAGAAAGAAAAAGGAGAAGGGAGCTGCACATATATATAAGCTGGTAGTGACGTCAGCAGAAATCGTGCAAAGAGAAGTTGTTGAAATCAAAGGTCATGTCAAAGAAACGCTTTGGAAACTGGTTTTTAGAAAGTGGGGAGCAGTTATATCCCACTACCTAAGATTTAGGTAATAATTAGTACCTAGGGAAGTGCAAAGTAATCATGGCGTCAGAAGAGAACAAAAGTCAAAACCTAAGAAAGAACTGAAACGCCATTTTTCTCTTTCCTGAAGTCAGTCGAAAGAAGTCGCTTGGGGGGCAATTTGTTACCCTAGGATTTCGACTTATTTAATAATGGTAAATAATCCCTAAAACAAGCGAGATTATTAAAGAATCTAAAGAGAAAAGTCTGACTAAAAGGTCTTGTTTAGTCAAAGCTGACGTTCGACTATCTACAAATCATCATTGCCAAGGTTCGACTAGAATTAGTCAATATGCATGTTCGACTAGAACAAACAGAAAAAACTTAGACGTTTTGTTTAAGTATAGTCCTGAAGTCGGAAGGCATCAGAAGTTAGCTTCTGAGTAAGAGGCAGTTTCAAGCAGTTTTCTGGCAGTTTTCACAGGACACGTGGAGGTCTCACAGTTGAAGATCTTGCATGTCGAAGACACGTGTTGACTGATAATCAGTCGACCGTTAGTAGTAGTTATTTTATTTTTACTATTTAAGCCAATTCCATAGGAACGGTTTAGGGTCCGCATTTTCTACAAAACACAAGTAAACTCAAATCTCTGTGCAATAATGAGTGACGAGTGCAACTTTGGAATGTACGTATGCGTGCCAGTTTAATTTATGCAATCATTTTACGTTATATATCATTTTCAGTGCACATTTACTGCTTTCTATTGCTTTTGATTATTCTAAAGCCTTTAATTTCAGTGTTTACTTTTACTTTAAAGTCATTGCTGCATTTAATACAAACCAGATACACGTAATAAACAAATTAAAGCAATTAGTCCTGGAATATTCTAGTTGATTCCGCAAAAGTAACCTTTAATAAGGAAACTAGCGCTTGTTTACCATATTTCTAGGTAAACACCTACTCATAACACAACTACACATAAACATTTTTTTATTGTGGGTACATGATCAAGTTTAATAATATGCATGGATAGGGATTGAGTATTCCTTTGGGTGAAGATTATGATGGTTCCATTGAATAAAATCTTTAGGGTTTTTTCCTCCAAGATCAAGGCGATTTAGGGTTTTTTAACAAGAGGCTTGGTGAAGATTCAACCGAGTGAAGGTATTGAAGAACAAAGGTTCGTTCAAGAGAGTTACAGTAGACGGAGGATCAAAGAAAGCTCTTGGGTCGACTTGATCTTGCTTAGGATCAAGGGGAGAGAAGATAAAGAATCAACATTAAACTGAGTTTGTTTGTTCATTACTTTAACTTCTCTTGTAATAACAATTTGCAAAGAAATAAACATTATCTCAATTCCTGTTTGGAATTGAGGGCAGAAGTAGTCGTAGAGAGGACGAACGACGAACTGCCTAATTAAATCCTTGTGTTCTTCTTTCCTTACTTATCCATTATTTGCTATTAATCTTGGTTCACAATTGTTAATTTGGAAAGTAGTCTAAGTGTTAAATTGTGATACTAAACCATTTTGTATAAGAGAATTGTAATTAGTAATTGCAATTGGATATCACAATCAACCACACTTAAATTGCATTGACAAGTTAACTACTGCACGCCAAGTGTTTGTTGTTTTTTCTGTGCAGGAAATTGTTTACACATTACTTGCTTGATAAATTGCCTTAGCCAATTTATCAATTCCATTCTCATTAGAAGTAGGTAATCAGGTGTATCTATTCAAACGGATAAGCTTTTTGAAAACATAATTGATTCCTTTTTCAAGCCCTTTAGCACGTCATACTTCTTCATGTTTTCATATCATATCTGATCCTGCCAATAGTGGTTTGGAATAGACGAAAGTCGATTCCAGGACGCTTCCGTTAACCAAAAGTTTTTAAAACACCATAAAAAATTATGTTGATCTATTCACCCCCTCTAGATCATTAGCCTATTGTCTAACAAATGGCATCAAGAGCTCTAGTTTATCCTTACTAAGAAATACACTTATTAGAAGAATGGCTTCCTAACCTACATGGGCGCATAATAGTGCTCCATTTTTCAATGGTGAAAACAACGGCTATTGAAAGGATTATATGCGCATTCATATTAACTTTGTTGATAGAAAAGTATGGAAAGCCATCCAAGACATTCCGTGCCAAATAACATTGACCAACAAGGATGGTGTTACTATTCCTAAACTCAAATAAACTTGGGATATAGAAGATGAGAAAAAGTACTCGTACGATTGGAAAGCGAGAAATATTCTAGCAGCCTCTTTGGGGGTTGATGAATATTATTGAGTTTCTAATTGTACGACGGATAAAGCTATCTGGGATGCATTATAGTTTCCTATGAGGCCACAAATGACGTCAAACTAGCTATAGTCAATACTTTAAATCAAGACTTTGAACTCCTTCATATGGAAAATGGTGAAACTATTTCCAATATGAAAAAGAGATTCTCACATCTATTAAGTCGTTTGAATGCACTTGAAAAGCCCGTTCCAAATGAGATGGCAAATAACAAAATTTTGAGATGTTTGAACAGGGAACGGCAACCTAAAGTCACGACTATTAAGGAAGCTAACAACCTTTCTATTTTAGGCATCACAACATTATTTGGAAAGCTAGAAGAGCGTGAACAACATCTCTTAAGCTTAGAAGAGCATGAGAAAAAAGTAAAGAAGGAGATAAGCATGGACAAGGAGGTAGAGAAAAAGTTTATTTCTCTAAATGCTTCAAGCTCCAAGACCTCAAACAAAGAGCAATATGAGAGTGACTTAAGCGATGATGAGAAATATGATGATGAAGAAATGAGATTGTTTGTTAGGAGGTACAATAGGTACATAAGGAAGAATGGTGTCAATCACTCGGACAACAACCTAAAAAACTATCTAAATCAATCCAAACAAGCTCAACAAGATGACACCAATAAAGGGAAAAGCAAAGGACTATGTTTTAATTGTGGAAAGTCCAGCCACTATAAACCGGATTGTCCAGCACTCAAGAAGGACAAAAGCATTAGTTAAGGCAAAAGGTACAACAAGCCTCGTAGAGCGTATATAGCTAGGGTAGCGATGAATCCTCAAATGATGAAAGCTCAAGCGATGAGAAAGAAAAGGAAAATATTTGTCTCATGGCTCATCAACACAAGAAAAATAACATGTAAGTCACTTGAAACCCAAACTTGTAGATAGAGTATCTCATTCTCAATTAAAATTAGCATTTGATGATCTACATAGAGATGTTGTTGAAGAGTTTAAAATATTAGCTTCATATACAATATTTTCATATCTTGAATCTAAGGTTGAACAAAGAGAAAAGAATATGAAAGCTTTAAAACAATCCATGCTAGATATGCAAATGGATGAGAATAAGGATAGACAATCATCTTAGTTTGGTTGTGAGACTTAGCACATTTGGCAAAAAGAAGTAAAAAGTCTTAAGGCCAAATTTGACAAGGCTCTACAACATAAAATACTTTTGTTGTTGATCTGACTAAATTCATTAAGTCGTTTACTCCTTTGTATAAAAAGTACACCTTTGTGAAGGAGTGAAAAACACTTAGAAAGGGGGGATCGAATAAGTGTATCTTCTCAAAAATGGTAGATAAAAATAAAGAACACAATTATTTTTATCCTGGTCCGTTATTAACCATACTACTCTAGTCCACCCGTGACAAGGTGATTTACCTTAAATGAGGATTTAATCCACTAATCAAACTGATTACAATGGTTCTCCACTTAGATACCCTCTAAGTCTTCTAGAGTCTACAGATCACAACTTGATCACTCTAGGAAATCCTTTTACAATCAATGTAAAATAAATACTACAAGAGTTTAATTTGCTTCTAATAAAGCTGTAATCACCAAGTGATATTTCTCTTAAGTTCTAGTTCGTAACACATTAAAATATTACAAAGTTGTAAGGTTGAAGATGAAGTTCTTCTTTGCTTTTCTTTGATTTCAGTTTGACAACGTTTTGGTATGTTTGCGCAATAGAGTTCTAGCTGCTTCTGAATCAGAACTTCTATATATAGGCGTTGGAGGAAATGTGACCGTTGGGAGCATTTAATTCATTGCGTGAATAGTACACTGCTGCATTTAATGTTTCACACTTTTGTCAACTACCTCGAGCCATGCTTTCACTGCTTTTACTGACTTTGCCTTTTGTAGCTTCTAACGTTCCTTTTGTCAGTCAGAGATTTGACGTTATAGTCTTTTGTACTTGTACTTTCTTCTGGACTCAGAATATGTAGAATAATCTTTTGAATATCAGAGTCTTCAGCTTTGGTGCAGATTGCAACTTCTGTCTTCAGACTTCAGAAGTGCTTTGAGCGTGATACCATTAGAGCTTCAGAGCTATCCTTCTGACTTCCATCTTCTAATACTTTCCAATTCATGTTCTAATTCTACAGGACCATCTTCTGATGTCTTGCCAGACCATGTTCTGATGAAGCCATCCATAACTTATGGGTCAGTGCTTCTGAACGCTGATTTGTGCATACTCTTTTATACTTTTCCTGAAATGGAAAACGTGAATAATTAGAGTACCACATTCACTTATACAGAATTCATATATAATGTTATCATCAAAACTAAGAATATTGATCAGAACATTTCTTGTTCTAACAATCTCCCCCTTTTTTATGATGACAAAAACATACAGAATTGATATGAATTTGTATCCAGAATATCAGATGAAAAAGACAATACACAGATTTAGCATTAAGCATATTAATCAGAGTGTGTGAATATGTCTCCCCCTGAGATTAACAATCTCCCCCTGAAATTAATACTAGAAGATTTTATAAATAAAAGACTTCCCTGAGTATTTTTCCATTTCAGTTGAGACTTTCACGTTGAACTTTGAACTTCAAATAATTCAGAGCTTCTCTTCAGCGCTTCCATTGGACAGCTTCAGAGCTTCGAATTTCTCTTTAAGATCACTTTGCTTTATCAGAGCTTTTAAGAAGGCTTGCTTTGAATCATAGCTTCATTGCTTCTTGAATCAGAGCATAACTTGAATAAGAACATAGCTTCTTTCTGATCTTGAAACTTCTTCTATATGAGTAATTAGAGCAGGATCTGTATCAGAGAACTTTGAGGAATAGCTTGTATCAGATCTGTAACACCCCATACATAACTGACTAGTATATTATGCATGAAACGTTAAAAATTGATATTTGAGTACATACAAAAGCTATAGTTATAGAAAGATCCATATTGAGTACAACATGAAATTCTACTAGGAATAATAAAACATGTGTCTTCAATGGATCTGCACAGCGGAAGATGAGATCTGACGAGGTCTCCGAGCCATCACCACTTCCAAGTCTTCAGTCCAAACCTGCTACTGACCAAACGCTACTAAACTACACCTGGAAAAAATATAAGTTGATTGGGGTGAGATTACTAAATCTCAGTGAGTCCTCTTATCCAATGGGTCCACTCGGTTCTACAGGGTACATGCATCAACAAACCGTATCCACCATTGATTCGGGGTTATCCTCACATCCGGTACAAGTACGGAGCAAACACATGAATCGTCCACCATAGGAGTCATCATATCACAAATACAAATTTGTATAACAAACAAGTATGCAGACTCATACCCATGTTCGGGGAATCCAGAAGCGCGTTAATGCCTCGAATAGGTTATAAAATACACACCCTTGGTGAGTTACACCCATGCCTATTGCCAAGAGACTCGTACAAGCACACTGCAAGAATAGTTAAGCGGGTTCGCACAAGCCTATTTGGCCGCGAGATGACATTGGCCGAAATGGCGTCATTGTCCCGGTAACCGCCTTTACGCACGTGTGTTCACTCCGAGTACTGAACCGTCGTCTTGACACATGAGCCCACCGGGCGAAAGCCTAGTGCTTAGTCTACTTGACTTCATTAGAGGTGAGTTACCGATTATGTATTAGCCTACATGGCCACATAACCCCACCATACCGAGCACGCAAGTGTGTTAACGCCAAGTGAGTAAAAACCCCGTACGGCACTCACGAGCACACTGCAATGGTAGCTCAGGTGTGAGCCCCAATGATCATAAGATCGAGCTATAACATGGACCACAAAGTCCGGGACACTCCATTGACCACAAGGTCGGAGTCATGTTCCCAACCTAGCCCCTGGCCCGCTTCGATTCAAGCATACATAAGAATAACAAGCGCATAGTCATATAAGACAAACAGATCCGAATGCTTAACCGAAGCATTGGACATCAGCACATTTTCATGTTCCATCACATTGCCTTCATAAAAGCATTAAGGAACAATTAATAGTAGTTGCATTAGCACATTCATGATCACATACGACATAGCATGTTCAAATATTATTAAGTTAATATTCTGGTTTGGGTACCTATTTCATTAGATAGTACATGTTACTAGATTTCCAACGATATAAAGTTTGCGCGAAACGGACTTACGACGCAAAAGTTATGAATTTTCGAAGTTTTGGAAAATCTGCCCAAACAGTGATGTAACGGGTTACATGAATCATGTAACCGGTTACATGACCCAAAAACTGCATTTTTCACCCTTTTTCACACATGTAACCGGTTACATCAACCATGTAACCGGTTACATCGCTGACAGACCCAAAAATTCTGCATTTTAAGAGTTCTAAACCAGACCCAAACCCCTCTAATTGATTCCCAACATCATTCATATAATTCCAACGAAAATCAAACATGCAACAATGATCCAAGGTACATATCACTCATAAAACATAATCTTGTCATTAAATCAAGCATGCATCACATTTAACTCAATCTAAACCCTTGACATGCAAATTTCCCCACATTCCTACCCAAAGTCTCTAACTAAGGACTCACCTCAATAATCTGAACTTGATGATGATGGAGATGAAAATTCTGACTTGATAATGGAAGAGTAGAGATTATTACAACCTTGTTGTTCACACTGGATCATAGTTCTTCATCCTAATTTGCCAAGGCCTTGCACATGCATGTTGGTGATGGAGCTTGAGTTCTTACTCCATCTTTTCTCCCCCTTTCACGTTTTCCTCCTCCCTCTCTATTCCAAATTTTGGTTTTGCTTCCAATGGAAGAGTAAGATAACATCCAAACAAACCCTTAACTTGACATTAGTGATGTAATGACAATACTGCCCTTATGAGACTTATTTATCCTCTTTCCTTTAAAAAAATAAATAAGGTGCTAGTATACTTTTATCTACTAATGTTTCCACCAAAATTAATTAGTGACATCCATTAGTGATAATTATACCAGGTATTACATTCTCCCCCCCTTAAATAGAATTCGTCCTCGAATTCCTTTCGTTCACCATGAGAACCAACCCCTCATATCTATACAACCAAGGGAAAGAATATTACTCACATTCGTCTTTAGATAATCTCACTACTCTGTCTGAGGATCATCTATACGGAGAAACATAATCCGCCAAAATTACTTGCGTCCCACTACACATGATTAGAAACCTTAACCCTCAAGCAACACGTCTAATCTGATACTTCGTCTTGACATTCCTGACCGGAAACCTTAGTACTCACCCAACGCATCTCCTCTGGAACTTCATCTCAATAACCCTGAGAAAGATCTTCTAATACTCTTAATTTCCGCTGACCTACACTGGACTTCCATGCCTTCGAAAGCCGTAATACTCTATTCCTGTCGGGCGTCCTTAGTTTCAATCTTCGCTGAACTTATCTTTGCTCAACACACATTACTAATTCTTCCTCAACTCCTCGAATCGCTTCCTGTTCATGAATCCTCGCTACCACGTTGCTCTCCACAACGAAACGTCGGATTACCTCCTACATTAGTCCATTCAATGACGTTAAGATGACTGCCAATTCCCTTGGTCTTAACTTCCAACTCCCTGATGCTTACGACGACTCACTCCAAGTTCCCCTTTGCGTATGCAACTAAGGCTTCTTACTTTGATTTCCGTTTCGGTATTATCTGTAACAACCGTCACTACCATCCACAAGGTGAAACACTCTACAACTACAACCTTGTTATTCCACCAGCTCACACAAGATTCCACTGATGAAAGGTGAAATTCAGCAGTTAACCTGCAAACACTGCCCATGCCTTCCTGCACACTCGTACTACATAAGGCATAGCCACAAGGAACTTACGCCAATCCGGCCCATTGACGACACCTCTCGAGATTATGGTGGATCTCCGAGAGAGACTGACATAAACGAAACGTTGCTTCGACGAGTTCCTTTTAGGGAGATACTCCCATCCCAAGAGAAGATCCTATAATTAGTCCGCTCGTTCCTACCCCAGGCTTATCTGGTTCTTCCTTTATCCGTTGCGCTACTCTGATTTCGACCAATCACAAATGTTTCAAAATCTTCTGAGTCACGCTATATCCATAGTTCACTTAGTTTCCATTAATACACAATAATTCCTTATCTACAGTTGTCCAATTACAACACGTTCCAGAACTCCATGTACATCCATCGTCGGCTACCGCTCTTCGAAGTTGCGTACTCTCCAGAATCAAGCTTCTACTTACTCTGCCATTCCGTATAGTTCATCTACCACAACTTAGGTACACGTTTCATTCTCAGGACATTGAAACCCAAATACTCACTGACTTAGAGGTTCGTCCTTGTCACTAATTTCCACAGCGTACAACTGCTATGTTATGACTAGCTCTCCAGAAACGTACTGCAACTCATGATAACTCTAGCAGTTTTACACAACTTCTACCCAACCATACACTTTCATTCTCTTAGTGTGGTATCACCTCTGATGACTCGTGCGACTTACTGATATAACAATCCTCCCATAGCCACACTCCATTCACACAGTCATCTAATGTATGTTCCACCTCTGAACTAAACTGACTTCCTCGGCGGCTACATCCTTCATTGCGGTGTTTCTAACAGTCAAAGTGTAGCCAAAATGCAAGAAATTTCACTTTGCACTTCGAACATCTCTCTTATAGACTCCTTAGTAGTTCTTAAACCAAAATGTCCATGCTTTACCAAGATTAACACTTCTCCACTCAAAACATCAACATACACTCTTCCAAGAATGTCACACCTCAAGATACTCCAAGGCACAATTCGCATATTCCATCACCGGTTGCCAATGATACATGATAGCCAGTCACTACGCTGAGCAAGACGTCATGACCGCACATGAGTCTCACTCTAGACACTCATGCAAAATTTCCAACTTAACACTTCATGAAACGAGAACGTCTGCAAGGTATAATCTGACTCTAACTTGCGCGAGCACGATCATTCAGAGTCTTTATAAGCATAGTATCGAATATTGATCCGTCCCACTATCGCCTGTCTAGTTATCCATCTACTATCGAGCGCGACGTATGTATCCTTATCCCACATACCTTATGAGAGTCTGGATTTGTGTCTCATGAGTGCCAAAACAGAATTCTACCTTGAGCTTCAGATCACCTTTGTCCCACACATGTCGAAAAAAGGATGACTCACGCATCTTGTGCACGATAGCGATATTGTGGCATTATACCTGTCTGGTAGTACCAACATGGTGGTCCAACTCCGAGGCCATGTATCCAGGTAAACTACCTCAGTGGCGTATAATGACCCCCACGCGTATCCTATTATCACGACCGACAAGTGTCTGAACAGGCCTCCAATAGGTTCTTTGTTCCTTAAATCCTTCGAATCACACTCCTCGGGATGCTAAAACCTGAGAGTGCTACACATCAAGGTTACTTACTCGGAAAGCCAAAACGCCAAGCACGAAGATTTGAAGTTCAACTTCGGATTACCATGCAGTGTGCGTACCCACTCGTCCCACGCATGCATGAGATTCCAAGGATAATTCAGTCCAGATAGGAACACTATGGTTCCTAACAACCAACTCAACTGCGATCATCCTACTGACGTTCCAAATAGATCTTAGTTCTTACTCGCCTGAACGCCCAACGCCAAGCGTAGTTCTATGGCTTCACTCGGGGTGAGACGAACAACAACTAACAAAACTTAGGTTACTGTATTTCACGCTTCTACATCATTTCATATTCCATCTAGCGTAGTTCTAGAACTTAAATATAAAATGATAAGAATGGAAATACATATCCTCTTCTATCGACCGGGTATTCAAACCTCACCCAATCGTAAGTTACCACACTCATACATTCTACCAATCTTCACTAGGAAACTACTCTCGCTTAGGGTACTTTAAGTTGGATCAGGATCTAATACTTCGTCCATCCACTACTGTCCGTACCAGCGCAATCAGAAAGGTCTAACTCTTCTGTCCGTATTTCCAAAGGTCATTCTGTCCTATCAGCTCACCCGTCATACTTAACACCGGCAGCATCGTCAGTACTGAATCCTACTAATTCCCGGCTCAACACCTTCGGAGAATCTCACTTACAAGGATCCAACTCAATCTTATTTGGATTTCCCTTGCTATTACCAAGACTTAGAGAAAGCTTCACTTCGTTCAGTCAAAATCCTGGGGGTTCTAGTTGTCTCGATCCACATCTTGATAGTTCGGGTATCACTACTTGGCGTCAAACGCTCTCCTTAAGCTTGACGACTCCAATATCCCTTCTAATTACGTCGTCCAATAAATCCAACTTCCGTATACAATTCACCACCCAACCGATCCTTTCTACTTGGGTTCACAACACTTACAGGTTACGAGTCCTCGTGGCGGCTCTACCGTAATCCTACTGTCTCACACTCAGTCGATGAGTTGATCAAGTTCAACAACTGAATGAGAAATCAGTAAAATCAGGCTGGCAATGCACACTTGAGAGGAGGAAAGGATTTGCTAGTGATGTATCATGGCTCGGCCGAGAATCGACCTGCTCTGATACCAAGTGTAACACCCCATACATAACTGACTAGTATATTATGCATGAAACGTTAAAAATTGATATTTGAGTACATACAAAAGCTATAGTTATAGAAAGATCCATATTGAGTACAACATGAAATTCTACTAGGAATAATAAAACATGTGTCTTCAATGGATCTGCACAGCGGAAGATGAGATCTGACGAGGTCTCCGAGCCATCACCACTTCCAAGTCTTCAGTCCAAACCTGCTACTGACCAAACGCTACTAAACTACACCTGAAAATAATATAAGTTGATTGGGGTGAGATTACTAAATCTCAGTGAGTCCTCCTATCCAATGGGTCCACTCGGTTCTACAGGGTACATGCATCAACAAACCGTATCCACCATTGATTCGGAGTTATCCTCACATCCGGTACAAGTATGGAGCAAACACATCAATCGTCCACCATATGAGTCATCATATCACAAATACACATTTGTATAACAAACAAGTATGCAGACCCATACCCATGTACGGGGAATGCAGAAGCGCGTTAATGCCTCGAATAGGTAATAAAATACACACCCTCGGTGAGTTACACCCATGCCTATTGCCAAGAGACTCGTACAAGCATACTGCAAGAATAGTTAAGCGGGTTCGCACAAGCCTATTTGGCCGCGAGATGACATTGGCCGAAATGGCGTCATTGTCCCGGTAACCACCTTTACGCACGTGTGTAAGTGTGTTCACTCCGAGTACTGAACCGTCGTCTTGACACATGAGCCCACCGGGAGAAAGCCTAGTGCTTAGTCTACTTGACTTCACTAGAGGTGAGTTACCGATTATGTATTAGCCTACATGGCCACATAACCCCACCATACCAAGCACGCAAGTGTGTTAACGCCAAGTGAGTAAAAACCCCGTACGGCACTCACGAGCACACTGCAACGGTAGCTCAAGTGTGAGCCCCAATGATCATAAGATCGAGCTATAACATGGACCACAAAGTCTGGGACACTCCATTGACCACAAGGTCGGAGTCATGTTCCTAACCTAGCCCCTGGCCCGCTTCGATTCAAGCATACATAAGAATAACAAGCGCATAGTCATATAAGACAAACAGATCCGAATGCTTAACCGAAGCATTGGACATCAGCACATTTTCATGTTCCATCACATTGCATTCATAAAAGCATTAAGGAACAATTAATAGTAGTTGCATTAGCACATTCATGATCACATACGACATAGCATGTTCAAATATTATTAAGTTAATATTCTGGTTTGGGTACCTATTTCATTAGATAGTACATGTTACTAGCTTTCCAACGATATAAAGTTTGCGCGAAACGGACTTACGACGCAAAAGTTATGAATTTTCGAAGTTTTGGAAAATCTGCCCAAACAGTGATGTAACGGGTTACATGAATCATGTAACCGGTTACAAGACCCAAAAACTGCATTTTTCACCCTTTTTCACACATGTAACCGGTTACATCAACCATGTAACCGGTTACATCGCTGACAGACCCAAAAATTCTGCATTTTAAGAGTTCTAAACCAGACCCAAACCCCTCTAATTGATTCCCAACATCATTCATATAATTCCAACGAAAATCAAACACGCAACAATGATCCAAGGTACATATCATACTCATAAAATATAATCTTGTCATTAAATCAAGCATGCATCACATTTAACTCAATCTAAACCCTTGACATGCAAATTTCCCCACATTCCTACCCAAAGTCTCTAACTAAGGACTCACCTCAATAATTTGAACTTGATGATGATGGAGATGAAGATTCTGACTTGATAATGGAAGAGCAGAGATGATTACAACCTTGTTGTTCACACTGGATCATGGTTCTTCATCCTAATTTGCCAAGGCCTTGCACATGCATGTTGGTGATGGAGCTTGAGTTCTTACTCCATCTTTTCTCCCCCTTTCACGTTTTCCTCATCCCTCTCTATTCCAAATTTTGGTTTTGCTTCCAATGGAAGAGTAAGATAACATCCAAACAAACCCTTAACATGACATTAGTGATGTAATGACAATACTACCCTTATGAGACTTATTTATCCTCTTTCCTTTAAAAAAATAAATAAGGTGCTAGTATACTTTTATCTACTAATGTTTCCACCAAAATTAATTAGTGACATCCATTAGTGATAATTATACCGGGTATTACAAGATCTTTGAAACTTTATGCATCAGAACATTAATCTCGATTGCTTCAACTCTTTAAGAGATTTTCTTTAGATATGCTTCTTCTCATAGTTGCTTCTCCCCATATTTGCTTCTTTCTATATTGAGCTTGTTCAGAGTATCACATTCCTGCAAAATTATCAGAAACAAAAAGCTTGCAAAATAATAGTTAGGAATGTTAAGACTTAAGCCAAACAACTGATATTATAAATCAATTCAATTAGCACGCTTCTCCCCCTTTTTGTCATAACATCAAAAAGCATAAAAGATTCGGATGAAAAGACATATAGAGTGGAGAAAGAAATGATTTTCATTGATTAATCAGAAGGAGAGTACAAGCAGATGCAAAACAAATAGATGCAAAAACAAAGAAAGCTAAGTAAGACACAAAGACACAGAGTACGACTGGGTTAGCTTGGAGGCCAAAGCTGCCAGAAGGTTCTTAATCTCAGTAGTGTCTTCAGCATGCTTCTTGGGGGTTTCTTCTTGTCTATGCATCCAAGTTAGGAATTCTTAATTAGTCTCATCTTGCTTGTATAGGCGACTGAACACTGAAGCTTGGTTCACTTGAAGATCCTTCAGAGTGTTCATCAGCACAGAAGTAGAAGGACCAGCAAAAGAGGTAGGAATATCAGAAGCTTGAATCATCTGATTTTCAGCAACTGGTTCCTCTTCAACAGGAACTTGAATCTCTTCAGCATGATGTTGTTCAGCTTGTTGCTCTTTTTCATATTCTTCTTCTTCTTCTTCTGCAGGATACTCAATCACTAGATACACCATGTCAGGATTCGCTTCCAAAGGATTCTCCCTGAACCAGTTGAACAGAGCCTGAAAATATCCAGTCAGAACTTTATATGGAAAAGGAGTCCAGACAACCATGGCCAAGGAATTATCCACTTCCATTTCATTAATGAAATGCTTCTCTTCTAGAGGCTTCCAGTCAGTGATTGGATGAGAGTAGATGCCAGCAATGTACTCCAAGCATAGTCCAGCAGGACCAGGAGCAGCAGCTAGGCAACCCTTCTGGAGATCCAAAAATTCTGCCTGCACTTCTTCAGCAAAAGCTCTCCATATCTTTCCAGCAGCTACATGATCCAACTTGGAGTCATGAGTAACCTTCAGATAGTCTAAACCTGTTCTGACTTTATACTTTAATAATTCAAAACGTATATAAACAGAGGGTTTAGAAGGGTTATATCTGAGAATGGTTATTGGGTCAAAGGGGTTAGAAACAGAATATGGTTTAGAAACTCTATCAAACAAATAAGTGTTTGAAGAGGATGGAGGGGGTGAAGATTCTGCTTCATTTTTAGAGTCAATGATAGCAACAAGAGGGTCAGAAAAAGTGGCTGGTGATGAAGGATCAGCAATGGGTGAGATTGGTTTAGGAATAGAGGAGGTTGGTTGATTAGTGGAGAAGATATTTTTTGATGGAATTGGTGGGAAGATAACATTTAGTGGTTGGGGGTTTAGAATAGATTCAGAATGAATTGGACGATTTCTTTTTGAGGTGGTGGAAGAAGATGGAAGTTCAGAAGATGATGGTATTTTTTGAGGAGGAAGGTCAGAGGAAGAATGTAAACTAGAGGTGTCTACATTATCGATATCTTCTATGAGCTTCTGAAACTGTTCAGAAGTTCTGGGTATTTTAAGGGATTCTGTTGATACTTGTTCAGAATTATTAATAGGTACAGAATCAGAGATAACAATACTTGAAGGCTTCTTCTGCTTCTTAGCTTTCTTTGCAGCAGAACCTTCATCAGTAACCTTTCTCTTCAGTTTCTTATGTTTCTTCTTCTTATCCTTTTTATTTAACTCATCCAAAGATGGAAGAGTTCTTCCACGAATCCGAGAAGGATCAACTTCTGATTGGTCTCTTACACATGACTCCAGATAGAGTTGAACAGATTCTGATAACTCTTCCTTGAAGATAAGAGGGAAATTAGCAACTGGAGTTCTTCTGGTCAGAATATCAGGAATCACCGTTGGAGTAGAGGTCACCTTTCCAATCAGATGCATTCTCCTTAGAGTGTGGGCAGTGAGAGTACTCCCACTTACAACAGTCAAATCTTGAATAGAGCCAGCTGCTCTCAGAGTATCAATCAGACCACTCTCAGTCAGAATGTCTGATATCAACCTTCCCATAGGAATGGTATTCTTCTTTATCATGGGATATTTCAGACACTCTGCTTCTCTTGACTCTTTCACGTGAGTCCTCGTATGATGAAACAGAACTTGAGGCAAGTTGATTCTGATACCCTTTCCAATGCAGTACAGAAGGAACTGCTGATCTTGACTGATGTAGGTTGCAGAAACAGTTGATTTTCTGTGGTTGAGAGATCCCAGAATGATCTTGGCCCAAACTCTGTAAGGAGGTGTAATACGGTAGGAGAACTGACTTTTTTGAAATGTTGCGGATAGCAAGAGTCTGTTGGATAAATAAATCCAGCGTCACCCTTAGGGATTTGAATGGGCTTAACATCCCAACCCATGGCGCCTAGAGAGAGCTTACAAACCTCGCTTTAGGTGCAGCCCCTGAGGGCTCATACTATAAGGAAATAAAGTTGCGCTCTCACTAACAACAATTGCTTTTAGCGCAGTGGTAAGCGCTTGATCCTACAAGTGGTATCAGAGCATGGTCATGGGTTCGAATCCCCCCGGCTGACACTGGGGGGGAGATTGTTGGATAAATAAATCCAGCGTCACCCTTAGGGATTCGAATGGGCTTAACATCCCAACCCATGGCGCCTAGAGAGAGCTTACAAACCTCGCTTTAGGTGCAGCCCCTGAGGGCTCATACTATAAGGAAATAAAGTTGCGCCCTCACTAACAGCAATTGCTTTTAGCGCAATGGTAAGCGCTTGATCCTACAAGTGTTAGAACAAGATTTGTTCTGATCAATATTCTTAGTTTTGATGATAACAAGAATATGAATTTTGTGTGAGATAATGTGGTACTCTAATACATTGCAATTTCCCTTTCAGGAAATATATAAAGAGTATGCACAAATCAGCGCTCAGAAGCTTTGTCTCAGAAGGTTCAGCATGCAACATCAGAACATGGTCTGGCAAGACATCAGAAGATGGTCAAAGCAGAATCAGAACATGGGTCTATGAAAGCATCAGAAGAACTTGAGATCAGAAGCAGAAGCACTGAAGTTCTCATGGTATCACGCTCAGAAGCACTTCAAGGTCAGAAGACAAGAAGATGCTATGCACCAAGCTGTTTGACTCTGATGATATTCAAACACTGTATACACAAACATCAGATCAGAAGAAAGTACAGGTGGCAGGCTACGCTGACTGACAAAAGGAACGTTGGAAGCTATTAAAGGCAACGTCAGTAGACACAGCGTGAACAAGGCTCGAGGTAGTTGACAAAAGCGTGAAACATTAAATGCAATGCTGTACGGAACACGCAAAGCATTAAATGCTCCCAACGGTCATCTTCTCAAGTGCCTATAAGTATGAAGTTCTGATGAGAAGCAAGGTTACGAATTCTACACCTATTCTGTGAATATTAACTTGCTGAAACGCTGTTCAACTCAAAGCTCAGAAACTTCATCTTCATCAAAGCTCACTACATTGCTGTTGTAATATTAGAGTGAGATTAAGCTTAAACGTTAAGAGAAATATCACTGTTGTGATTATAGCTTTTCAGAAGCATTTGTAATACTCTTAGAATTGATTACATTAATTTGTAAGTAACTAGAGTGATCAAGTGTTGATCAGGATACTCTATGAAGTCTTAGCTTGTGTCTAAGCAGTTGTAATTAGAGTGATCACGTGGTGGTCAGGATACTCTAAGAAAGTCTTAGCTTGTGTCTAAGCATTTGTTCCTGGAGTGATCAGGTTGTGATCAGGATACTCTAGAAGACTTAGTCGTGGGCTAAGTGGAAAACCATTGTAATCTGTTGCGATTAGTGGATTAAATCCTCAGGTGAGGTAAATCACTCCGTGGGGGTGGACTGGAGTAGTTTAGTTAACAACGAACCAGGATAAAAATAACTGTGCAATTTATTTTTATCATCCAAGTTTTTAAACTACACTTATTCAACCCCCCCCCCTTTCTAAGTGTTTTCCTATCCTTCAATTGGCATCAGAGCGCCTGTTCTAAGGTGCAAGCACTTAACCGTGTTTAGAAAAGATTCAGGAAGAGAAAAACGCTTCAGTATAAGATGGCTGGTGAAACTCAAACAAATCCAACTGCATCTACACCTGGCTCTGCTGAGCAATATAATGGTAACAATGGTTATACTAGACCACCAGTATTTGATGGTGAAAACTTTGAATACTGGAAAGATAAACTGGAAAGTTACTTTCTTGGTCTAGATGGTGAACTATGGGATCTTCTGATGGATGGTTACAAACATCCAGTGAAAGCTAATGGTGTAAGGCTTACCAGGCAAGAAATGGATGATGATCAGAAGAAACTTTTCAAGAATCATCATAAATGTAGGACTGTTTTGCTGAATGCTATCTCTCATGCTGAGTATGAGAAGATATCTAACAGGGAAACTGCCTATGATATATATGAGTCATTGAAAATGACCCATGAGGGAAATGCTCAAGTCAAAGAGACAAAAGCTCTTGCTCTAATCCAGAAATATGAAGCTTTCAAGATGGAGGATGATGAAGATATTGAGAAGATGTTCTCAAGATTTCAAACTCTAACTGCTGGATTGAGAGTTCTGGATAAAGGCTACACTAAGGCTGATCATGTAAAGAAGATTATCAGAAGCTTACCCAGAAGATGGGGTCCAATGGTGACGGCATTCAAAATTGCCAAGAATCTGAATGAAGTTTCTTTGGAAGAGCTTATCAGTGCCTTGAGAATCCATGAAATAGAGCTGGATGCAAACGAGCCTCAGAAGAAAGGTAAGTCTATTGCATAAAAATTAATATTAAAAAATGCACTAACGCTTTTCAGGCTAGAGAAGAAGATCCTGAAGAATCAGAATCTGAAGAAGAAGAAGATGAACTGTCCATGATCTCCAGAAGGGTAAACCAACTCTGGAAGAGCAATCAAAGGAAGTTCAGAGGCTTCAGAAGTTCAAAGAGATTTGAACGTGGAGAATCTTCTGGTGACAGAAGATCTGACAAGAAGAAGGCTGTCTGCTATGAGTGCAATGAGCCTGGACATTACAAGAACGAGTGTCCAAAACTTCAGAAGGAGAATCCCAAAAAGAAGTTTCATAAGAAGAAAGGTCTTATGGCAACATGGGATGATTCTGAATCAGAATCAGAATCAGACTCTGAATCAGAATCAGAATCAGACTCTGAAGGAGAACAAGCCAACTTCGCGCTGATGGCTACAGAAGATGATGGATCAGAATCTACATCAGAATCAGATTCTGAAGAGGTATTTTCTGAACTATCTAGAGAAGAGTTAGTTTCCAGTTTAACAGAACTTCTGGAACTCAAGGCTCATCTTAGTATCAAATACAAAAAGCTGAAGAAGCATTTTGAATTTGAAACTAAGAAGCTGGAAGTGGAAAATTCTGAACTGAAGGAAAAAGTTTTAAATCTATCCAAAGATAGTGGATCTCCTTCTGAAACAGAAAAATCCATTCCTAGCATGAATCATATTCTGAAAGAATATGACTCGAGCTTCAGAAAGTTCTTATCTAGAAGTATTGGCAGAAGTCATCTTGCTTCTATGATATATGGTGTTTCTGGAAAAAGAAGGTTTGGTTTTGGCTATGAGGGTGATACCTCACATAAATTTGAACCTGTTGATGATTTGAAGATCACATACAAGCCATTGTATGATCAGTTCAAATATGGCCATGCTCATGATATTAGGCTCACCTCACATGCATAGAAGTTTAACACTGTTCACACCAAGAAGCATGTGACACATCCTAAGAAATATCATGCTGACAAACCTAAAGAATATCATGCTGTTCCTCCTGTTAAATATTTTGCTAAACCCAAGTTCAATCAGAACTTGAGGAGAACTAACAAGAAAGGACCCAAGAAATTGTGGGTACCTAAGGAGAAGATAATTTCTATTGCAGATATCCTTGGCAGAAAAGAGGACAAAAAGCAAAATGTCATGGTACCTGGACTCTGGGTGCTCGCGACACATGACGGGGAGAAGGTCTACATTCCAAGACCTGGTGCTTAAACCAGGTGGAGAAGTCAAGTTTGGAGGAGATCAGAAGGGCAAAATCATTGGCTCAGGAACTATAAAGTTTGGTAACTCTCCTTCCATAACTAATGTACTTCTTGTAGAAGGATTAACGCATAACTTATTGTCCATAAGTCAATTAAGTGACAATGGTTATGATATAATCTTCAATCAAAAGTCTTGCAAGGCTGTAAGTCAGAAGGATGGCTCAATCCTATTTACAGGCAAGAGAAAGAACAACGTTTATAAGACAGATCTTCAGAATCTTAAGAATCAAAAGGTGACTTGTCTTATGTCTGTTTCTGAAGAGCAATGGGTCTGGCACAGAAGATTAGGACATGCTAGTTTGAGAAAGATTTCTCAGATTAACAAACTAAATCTGGTCAGAGGACTCCCAAATTTGAAATACAAATCAGATGCTCTTTGTGAAGCATGTCAGAAGGGCAAGTTCTCCAGACCTGCATTCAAGTCCAAGAATGTTGTTTCTTCCTCAAGGCCGTTAGAACTCTTGCACATTGATCTGTTTGGCCCAGTCAAAACAGCATCTGTCAGAGGGAAGAAATATGGATTAGTCATCGTTGATGATTATAGCCGCTGGACATGGGTAAAGTTCTTAAAACACAAGGATCAGTCTCATTCAGTGTTCTTTGAATTCTGCACTTAGATCCAATCTGAGAAAGAGTGCAAAATCATAAAGGTTAGAAGTGATCATGGTGGCGAATTTGAGAACAGATTCTTTGAGGAGTTCTTCAAAGAAAATGGTATTGCCCATGATTTCTCTTGTCCTAGAACTCCACAACAAAATGGAGTTGTAGAACGAAAGAATAGGACTCTACAAGAAATGGCCAGAACCATGATCAATGAAACCAATATGGCTAAGCATTTCTGGGCAGAAGCAATAAACACTGCATGTTATATTCAGAATAGAATCTCTATCAGACCTATTCTAAATAAGACTCCTTATGAATTGTGGAAGAACAGAAAGCCCAACATTTCATATTTCCATCCTTTTGGATGTGTATGTTTTATTCTGAATACTAAAGATCATCTTGGTAAGTTTGATTCTAAAGCACAAAAGTGTTTCCTTCTTGGATATTCTGAACGCTCTAAAGGCTACAGAGTATACAATACTGAAACATTGATTGTAGAAGAATCAATCAATATCAGGTTTGATGATAAGCTTGGTCTTGAAAAACCAAAGCAGTTTGAGAATTTTGCAGATTTTGATATTGATATATCAGAAGCAGTAGAACCAAGAAGCAATGCTGCAGAAGCTGGCAGTCTCAGAAGCAATGGATCAGAAGATCAAGTTGCTGCATCTTTAAAGAATCTCAGGATTTCTGAAGAACCAACAGTCAGAAGATCACCTAGACTTGCTTCAGCTCATTCAGAAGATGTGATCCTTGGAAAGAAAGATGATCCCATCAGAACAAGGGCATTCCTGAAGAACAATGCAGAATGTCAATTAGGTCTTGTTTCTTTAATCGAGCCAACTTCTGTTGATCAAGCTCTAGAAGATCCGGACTGGATAATTGCCATGCAAGAAGAACTAAATCAGTTTACAAGGAATGACGTATGGGACTTGGTTCCTAGACCAAAAGGATTCAACATCATTGGCACTAAGTGGGTGTTCAGAAACAAGCTAAGCGAGAAGGGAGAAGTGGTAAGAAACAAAGCCAGACTGGTTGCTCAAGGTTATAGTCAGCAAGAATGGATTGACTACACAGAAACCTTTGCACCAGTGGCCAGGTTAGAATCTATTCGTCTATTAATTTCTTTTGCCACTCAACACAATATCACTCTTTATCAGATGGATGTTAAGAGTGCCTTCTTAAATGGTTATATAGATGAAGAAGTTTATGTCCATCAACCTCCTGGTTTTGAAGACTCCAAGTCTCCAAATCATGTTTTTAAATTAAAGAAATCATTATACGGACTGAAGCAAGCTCCGAGAGCTTGGTATGAACGTTTAAGTTCCTTCCTTCTGGAAAATGGTTTCACTAGAGGAAAAGTGGACACTACTCTCTTTTGTAAAACCTTTAAAAAGGATATTTTAATATGTCAGATATATGTTGATGATATTATCTTTGGAACATCTAATGCTACACTTGGAAAGGAGTTTGCTGAGTCTATGCAGACTGAATTTGAAATGAGCATGATGGGAGAACTCAAGTATTTCCTTGGAATTCAAATCAACCAAATCTATGATGGAACTTATGTTCATCAAACGAAGTATGTGAAAGAACTTCTGAAGAAGTTTAATCTTTCTGAAAGCAAAGAAGCTAAAACTCCTATGCATCCAACATGTGTCCTAGGTAAGGATGAGGTAAGTAAAAAGGTAGATCAGAAGTTGTACAGAGGTATGATTGGATCTCTTCTATACCTAACTGCTTCTAGACCTGACATTCTCTTCAGTGTTTGTTTGTGTGCTAGATTCCAATCAGATCCGAGAGAATCTCATTTAACTGCGGTTAAGAGAATTCTGAGGTATCTGAAAGGTACTACTAATGTTGGTTTAGTTTACAGAAGGTCCAATGATTACAACTTAGTAGGATTCTGTGATGCTGACTATGCTGGAGATAGAATTGAAAGGAAAAGTACTTCTGGAAGTTGTCAATTCCTTGGAAGTCATCTGATCTCATGGTACAGCAAGAAGCAGGCTACAATTGCCCTCTCAACAACAGAAGCAGAATATGTTGCTGCTGCTGGTTGTAGCACACAAATGCTCTGGATGAGAAGTCAACTAGAAGATTACCATATATACGAGAGTAACATTCCTATCTTCTGTGATAATACTTCTGCTATATGTTTATCAAAGAATCCTATCTTGCATTCAAAAGCTAAACATATTGAGATTAAACATCATTTCATAAGGGACTATGTTCAGAAGGGTGTTATATCTTTAAACTTTGTGGATACAGACCATCAATGGGCTGATATCTTTACAAAACCCCTTGCTGAAGATAGGTTTAAGTTCATCCTGAAGAATATCAGTATGGATTTATGTCTAGAATGAGAAGATGAGAAGATCGTATGTATGAGTATCTTCTGAAATGAGGTTGGACTAGTCTTTTATAAGAAGTTCTGATTATAATCAATTAGAAGTAGTGATCCTGTTATTACTAACGTTTCATTGTCTAAGTTGACTCAGAATCTCTTTAAAAGTAAAACAGCTGTAACTGGCTATCCGAATGGTAAACACGTGTTCACTATTTCTGGACAAGCGTGCGTGCAGTTGAGGGGACGCCTACTTAGGTAACTGTGTTAATCACTTCTTTTGTCATTATTATCTCTCCTCACGTCACGTAACATTAAATGCTATCCATCATTTCAGTTTTTTTTTCTTTTATATTCTTCAAACGTTTCTTTTTCCCTCTTATATTTTTACTCTCTTGCATTCAGTTTCTTTCTCTCTCTCTCTCTCTCTCTCTCTCTCTCTCTCTTTGCATTCATATCATAAACCCTAGCGGTTTTCACTATCTGCACTTCATCATGAACCCTTCGTCAAGTTCTCCAAATCAAGAATCTGATCGTAAACAAAAGAGAAAGGCAACTGATGAACCAAAAAACAAACCAAAGAAAGTAAGAATCACCTACGATCCTATGAAGGTGAACCCTTTTGAAGCTATGATGTCTGGAAACTACTCTAGACGTGTGTATCAACCCCCTGATGGTAGTCCTCAATCACCTCCCTCTTCACAAACTTCCACCACCTCTGCCTATTCTTTTACCTCTCTGGAACCACCATCTTCACCATCTGATATCTCCTCTTCTCTCTCACACCCTTTTCCCACCAGAACACCTAACCCCTACAGCTTTGTGTTTCCTGACTCCAGATTCACTATCAACCCTCCAACTCTTACCACTCAATCTTTTCTGGAGGTTTTACATTCTGATGTAAATAGCTGGTTGGAGATTCTGGGTGCTGCTCATCTTAACCATCTGGATGAGTATGCTACATGCAACCTCTGGGATGCCTTTCGTCAAGACTTTCTGGTTAGGGCTACGGATATTCAGAGAAGAATCATGACTGAAGCACCTGGTGTTCGTGGTCTTCGTTTGGAAGTTGGTGAAAGCAGCTATCACCATCTCATCAGGAACAGAAGAGTTCTTGAAGAGAGGATACCTGCAGATGAGATGGAAGAAGAGAATCCCTGCAGAGACATAGTGGTTTGGAGACCATGGTATCCAGTGCTGACTGGAGATTTCCAGTGGTTGTTCAATTGGTTCAGAATGAACCCTTCTGAAAGCGCACCTCACATGGTCTTTCCAGAAGTGGTTTATCCTGCTGAAGTTGCTGGTCCTACTCCTCCAACAAACCTAGCAGCTATTCTTCAGGCGTTGGAAGTTGGAGCTTCTGAGTTGCCTGAACCAGAATATGCTGAGGCTGCTCCTGAGTCAGACTCAGATGATGAGATGGAAGGAACAGAAGCTGAAGACCTTCCAGAAGATCGTCCTGCTGAGATTGTTGTTCCTGTTGGCAGAAATTCTGGTGTTCCTTCTTCTGGTGAAACCTCAACTCTGATGGAGACCTTGGAAACTCTTCGTCAGAATCAAGTTATGTTGGCTTCTCGTTTGAACGTGCAAGAAGCAGCCAATGCTGAGTTTCGCTCCTTCATGGCAAGGCAAACTGCAGGCACTGACGGGATTCATGACATACTGGCGCAGATTTTGTCCAAGCTAGGGTCTTAGTCTTTGGTCTTTGTAGTTTTTTTCTTTCCTTGTTGCATCCGCTTGTTCTGCATCCTTTTGTGTACTTTTCTTTGTTCAAATCAATGAAAAAGCTTATTTTTTGTTTCTTTCCTTTGTCGTTTTCTACATCTGAATCTTTTATATTCTTTTTGATGTTATGACAAAAAGGGGGAGAAAATATATGATAAATGATCTGATTAATACTATCAGTTACCGGGTAAAAAGGCCCCACATTACTAACAGAACTTGCAAAGTTCTATGGTTTAAGTTGTGTTGTTGCAGGAATTGAAGATTCTCTTTGCAAGATCAACACAAGAAGCAACAAGATGAATCAAGCTCTTGGATTCTTGAAGCAAGCTGAGTGCTATGAAGCTTCAGAATCAGAAGCAAGAAGGAAGAATGTTCAGATATTCTGATGATAGAATATGATCTGAAACATTATGTTTATGTGTTCTGACACACACCATATGGCTCTGATACATATTATGTGTTCTGAAACATATTCTATGTTCTGACTTTTTCATGCTGACTTTTGTCGTTTAGTTTTGTTCTGTAACATTTCAGGATGTAGAGATGCTCTGATGAAGCTCTGGTACATTCAACAATGTTCTGATACAATCTAGCATGAAGTGATGTAAGGAGAAATTCAAGCTCTGAAGCTGTCCCAATGGAAGCAAGAATCAGAAGCTGTGAATGTTCTGAAGATTTGAAGAAATTCAAGCTCTGAAGCTGTCCCAATGGAAGCAAGAATCAGAAGCTGTGAATGTTCTGAAGATCAAAGAAATTCAAGTTCTGAAGCTGTCCGATGGAAGCAGAAGTCAGAAGCTGTGAATGTTCTGTGGATCTAAAGAAATTCAATGTTCTGAAGCTGTCCTATGGAAGCAGAAATCAGAAGTCATGAATGTTCTGAAGATCAAGCACTGTGAACGTCTCTACTGAAATACTCAGGGAAGTCTTTTATTATTAAAATTCTTCCAGTATTAATTTTAGGGGGAGATTATTCATCTCAGGGGGAGATTGTTAATCTCAGGGGGAGACATATTCACATGCTTATGCTATAGCTGTGTAATTTGTCTTTAGCCGTCTGCTCTTTCTGATCGCAAATTCATATCATTTATATATGTTTTTGTCATCATCAAAAAGGGGGAGATTGTTAGAACAAGATTTGTTCTGATCAATATTCTTAGTTTTGATGATAACAAGGATATGAATTTTGTGTGAGATAATGTGGTACTCTAATACATTGCAATTTCCCTTTCAGGAAATATATAAAGAGTATGCACAAATCAGCGCTCAGAAGCTTTGTCTCAGAAGGTTCAGCATGCAACATCAGAACATGGTCTGGCAAGACATCAGAAGATGGTCAAAGCAGAATCAGAACATGGGTCTATGAAAGCATCAGAAGAACTTGAGATCAGAAGCAGAAGCACTGAAGTTCTCATGGTATCACGCTCAGAAGCACTTCAAGGTCAGAAGACAAGAAGATGTTATGCACCAAGCTGTTTGACTCTGATGATATTCAAACATTGTATACACAAACATCAGATCAGAAGAAAGTACAGGTGGCAGGCTACGCTGACTGACAAAAGGAACGTTGGAAGCTATTAAAGGCAACGTCAGTAGACACAGCGTGAACAAGGCTCGAGGTAGTTGACAAAAGCGTGAAACATTAAATGCAATGTTGTACGGAACACGCAAAGCATTAAATGCTCCCAACGGTCATCTTCTCAAGTGCCTATAAGCATGAAGTTCTGATGAGAAGCAAGGTTACGAATTCTACACCTATTCTGTGAATATTAACTTGCTGAAATGCTGTTCAACTCAAAGCTCAGAAAATTCATCTTCATCAAAGCTCACTACATTGTTGTTGTAATATTAGAGTGAGATTAAGCTTAAACGTTAAGAGAAATATCACTGTTGTGATTATAGCTTTTCAGAAGCATTTGTAATACTCTTAGAATTGATTACATTAATTTGTAAGTAACTAGAGTGATCAAGTGTTGATCAGGATACTCTAGGAAGTCTTAGCTTGTGTCTAAGCAGTTGTAATTAGAGTGATCACGTGGTGGTCAGGATACTCTAAGAAAGTCTTAGCTTGTGTCTAAGCATTTGTTCCTGGAGTGATCAGGTTGTGATCAGGATACTCTAGAAGACTTAGTCGTGGGCTAAGTGGAAAACCATTGTAATCTGTTGCGATTAGTGGATTAAATCCTCAGGTGAGGTAAATCACTCCGTGGGGGTGGACTGGAGTAGTTTAGTTAACAACGAACCAGGATAAAAATAACTGTGCAATTTATTTTTATCGTCCAAGTTTTTAAACTACACTTATTCAACCCCCCCCCCCCCCTTTCTAAGTGTTTTTCTATCCTTCAAAGTCGCCACTGACTTTTATTTTATCCAATTTAAAGAAAGGCTAAAAGAACAGAAAAAAACCTTTTTGAAAGAGATTGAGTTCGGGGGGTAAATTATGCAAAGGGAAGGTTTAAAGCACCCTTTGTATCCAGGCTTATCCATAGGCTCTTAATTGCTTAGCTCACTTTGAAATGTTTGAAAATGTTTGCAGTGAATAGAAAAAGGATTTGAATAAGGACTTTAGCTTGTAAATAAGTGTAGCCTTTTTGAAGGTTTTTGAAAAAGGGTAAAATTGAATTTAAACCAGAGCAAGCAATTAGGAGGTAGTTACCCTAAAATCATAAAAAAGGTTCTTTTAGCTTTTCAGGACTATCCGTACCATAAGAGGGTAGGAAGTCCTTTTATTGGATGTAAAGGGTCATCAAGGTCATCGTTCGCCATAAGACTGACCCTGTCATAAAGAGGACAGGTAGTCTAAGGGAAGGATAAAATAGTCATTTTAGGCAACCAATGAGGATACCTCAGCAATTGAAAGGGGACTATCATCATTATATCGTAGGCAACCTCGAGGGACAAGATCATATAACCGAAGGCAACATCGAAGGGACTTATGATCTTTCAGTGATGATAATGAACTGAGGGCAACATTCGCTGAGGCATCCTCGTATCCGAGGGACTTGACTATTTTTAAATTCACAAGGCAACAGGCAACAAGGCAACAAGAGGGATAACCTTAAAGATGTGTGGGTGCACAATCACGTGGTTGATTCAGATATATTATCTTATAATTAATGATTCTAAATTCAATTCAAGGTTTTCACGCCCTAAATTACTAACCACACAATTAATCATACAGAAAATAAAGCAGAAAGATTAAACCCTAATTAACTATTACAACCTCGGAGCAGTTACATAATAAGGCAAAAACAGTTTGTGGGCAAACCACAAGAAATAATTAAATAGATGATACCCTGCAATGATAAGGCAAAATAGACTCGTGGGCGAACCACAAGAAAATAATATTATAATCCTGCAAGGCAATTAAGAAATAAAGAGACAAAATAATTGGCAGGCAATAAATCAAGGTTTAGAAAACAAGGCTAACAAAAAAACAATTTAAAACAAATTAATGGCTAAAAAGTTTAAGGGTAGGAAACCTAGACCTACTGTAATACAGTTGTAGCGGGGAAAATCTGATATCGAAGCCATGAGATTGACTCGAATCAATATTCCGTTTGAAATCGCCACCGCGCTTTATTGTTTCCAAAGGAAAAGGGAAAAGAACGAAAAACCCAAAGTTTTGTTTTTTAAAACAAGAAAGAGATCTCAGGTACGGGTGTTGATTATATGAGGGGAAGGTTTTAAGCACCCCTCATATCTGTGGTACTCCACAGGAACCTTTTTGAAAATCTGTGTCATGTGTGCTAAAAAATGTTTGTTTTATTTTTAAAATAAGCTCGGCAAAGCGTTAAGCTTTGTGCCTACATACCTCCTCGGTGCAATGGAGAAGTCAGAGCTAATGTAGTTCCGCTTAAAGGGAAAAACATTTTTAAAACGAATAAACACTTTATCGTCGTCGGAGAGAAATACTCAGCCATTGATCTTGAGCATGAGAACAAACAAGTTCTTTGCATCGCAAATGAAAGAAGGGCTCCAACTCGGATAAAATCAACGAGTATGCCACTAGCTCTCTCACGCGGAAAAGATCTCATTTTATCAATCAATTTCAAAATCGTGGGGTATAACCACTCGTTTCGACAATTAGTCGTGTCTAAACTTTTTGAAGAAAAGCCACTAAGGGCAAAAGATATTTTTAGAAGAAAAGGTTTTGAAAAGATTGCAAACATAAGAAGGTTTTGTAAAAAGAGAGAAGATTTTGAAAATTAAAGAATGGGGAGGAGATGAAGAGGCTATCCTATTGCGTAAAATAAAAGCTAAGGAAAAGAACGGTCTAACCGAAATAAGAAGCCAACACTTGACATTAAGAGTCAAGGTAGATTTCCCATCCTTTGGACTTATCAATACCAACATATTAACACTTGGGGATCCAGATGAACTTATTATCTTAGCACCACTTTGCATTAAGCACATTAAGATTCTGACGAAAATCGGGCAGAGTAACGGCTGTTTTCGGGTAAAATCCTTATCTCAATGCCTTGGAATTAACCATCAAGGGCTTTCAAGGAAATACCTGCACATACAAACAGACAACAATCCAATGCCAGACAGACAGAATAACCACAGAGTAATAACGGAATAAGGGTCCAGAGGCACTAAGTCCATAAGTCCGAATCTCCAAAATGCTAGGGATAGTAACCAATAGTCCGAAAGAGAGCCTTAAGCGTTTTTTAGATTTTTGTTGATTATTAGTGTTTTGGCATAAAAGTAAAGTATGGTCCAAGTGGACAAAGAAAAAATAGCGGAAACATAAACATAGTGTCCAAATGGACAAAGAGAAAATAGCGGAATATAAACGTCCAAATGGACAAAGAAAAAATAGCGGAATGTAAATATGATGAAATGATAAAATAAAGCGAGAAATATAAAGAGCAATATAATAAAGTGCGGAAATTAAAGTTAGTTGTTAGATGTTAAAGATAACAATCTTGAAACTTGTCAAGTATGTTATCAAAGTTAGTAATGAAGATCGATGGTGAGTGAAGGATGTACTCGGATTTAAATTCAATGGAAACTTATCAGAAGCTTGATAAAATCATAGCGACTACACGATAAATTTCCATAAGTCATAAATCAACCGCATACAATTCTCTTCCATATTTGATCTTTTTTATTCGGGACACAAAATATTGCGCTATGTTAAGCAGATCGCCAAGTGATTTATGTAGAAATCACCCTACAACGAGGCCGGTCAAAACTTTATGTGCTAATGCATGCGAGAAGAACGATATGTAGATCGCCTTCCGAAAGCAATACTGCACGAAAAGAAAATAGGTAACGATCTAGTCTTTACTAAGAATCCATAAGAATTCTCAAAGTATTAAGACTTTCATCGATCAAAAGAAAAAAAGGAGAAGAAGAAGATAAAATGCATAAAGTAAGATCAACTCACACTATCATTAATATCATTCATCTAATATTATGGATTTGGTTCTTTCAAACCTATCAACATCCTAGATCCAATGATATTAATGAAGTGGAGGAAGTAGGAAACCAAAACAAGCATAAAAAAGGCAAAAAACCACATTCTGCCAGCAGGAAATCGATTTCATGCAGGGGGAAATCGATTTCCATAGTGCAGTTTTCAAAAAAACAAGTTACGTTCAGCAGGAAATCGATTTCAGCCTTAAGGAAATCGATTTCCTCAGTGTAAATTTAAGCAAAAACAGCATTTAAAGGCATGAAACTTGACTTGAACAAATATACAAACACCTTATGATCACACATCAATTGGAGCACGAATTTTCCATCAAATCACCATCAAATAGCACCAATATAGCATCAAAGATGCATTGAACACAAGCAACAAAGATCTACATCATGGATCTAGCAAATTACCACTTCTTTGAACAAAATCTTGGAGTAGCTTCAAAAGCAAGCACAAAGTGTGTAGATCCTTCAAATTTGGAAATGATCAACCAAAGAAAAGAGAGAGATGTAGGAGGTTTAGTTCAAAATTAGCAAGATTCAATGTGAATCTCACTAATCTTATGAAAATGAACTTTGGGTGAGGGTTTTGGAAATGGTGAGAAATGAATTTGCAAGCAATTTTTTGGCTCTCTAAGCTTGAGAAATGAGAGAGTAGTGGCCTCTATTTATAGAATTGGAGCAAGAGTAGTGGTAGTTTGGTCTTTTTGCATTTGGTAATTAGCTTATGTTTAATTGGTGTTTAATTGGTAAAAAATGGTAAAATGAGGTTAAAATGGAATTAATGAAGGGGTTAATTTTGATGAGGTGGAAAATTGGTAAAATGATCAAATAAAAAGGTGCCAAAATGATGTCAAGCTTCCCTCCTTATATTTTTTTGAATTTCGCCTTAAGGAAATCGATTTCCCCAGGATTGAAATCGATTTCACTCTGTTCCAGAAGAGAATTTGGCGCAAAATACACTAGGGAAATCGATTTACCCAGGAGGGAAATCGATTTCATGCTGTCCAGAATGTGATTTTGTTGAAAATTGCTGCAGGGAAATCGATTTACCCAAGAGGGAAATCGATTTCATGCTGTCAAAATATGGAAAATGCCTTGCTTATGGATGTCTTGGTTTAGTACCTACAAAACAAAAGCGTACAAAGAAACAAAACAATATTTTTGGTATTTGGGTTAGTATAATATGCATACAAGATAAACAATCATTGGTGCTTGATGGTCCCTCTTATTGATGAGGTGAGTGCAACACCACAAACAAAATTTCCATGTGAAGCTCTTGATTAATGATTGGGATATGAATGATATATGATCTTAGGGTCAAAAATTGGGGTATGACAACAGTGAACTGACTTTTTAGAAATGTCACGGTAAGCAAGAGTCGCCACCGACTTTTATTTTATCCAATTTGAAAGGCAAAAAGAACAGGAAAGACCTTTGAAAAGACTTTGAGTTCGGGGGGTAGGTTATACAAAGGGAAGGTGTAAGGCACCCTTGTTAGAACAAGATTTGTTCTTATCAATTATCTTAGTTTTGATGATAACAATAATATGAATTTTGCTTAAGATAATATGGTACTCTAATCCAATGCAATTTCCCTTTCAGGAAATATATATAAAGAGTACGCATAATTCAGCGCTCAGAAGATGTGTCTCAAATGGTTCAGCATGCAACATCAGAACATGGTCTGGCAAGACATCAGAAGATGGTCGAAGCAGAATCAGAACATGGGTCTATGGAAGCATCAGAAGAACATGAGATCAGAAGCACTGAAGATCAGAAGATGGTATCACGCTCAGAAGCACTTCAAGGTCAGAAGATGTTGTGCACCAAGCTGTTTGACTCTGATGATATTCAAACGTCGTATTCACAAACATCAGATCAGAAGGAAGTACACGTGGCAGACTACGCTGACTGACAAAAGGAACGTTAAAGCTACTAAAGGCTACGTCAGTAGACACAGCGTGAACAAGGCTCGAGGTAGTTGACAAAAGCGTATAACATTAAATGCAAAGCTGTACGGAACACGCAAAGCATTAAATGCATTCAACGGTCATCTTCTCAACGCCTATAAATATGAAGTTCTGATGAGAAGCAAGGTTAACGATTTCGCACCAATACAATTCAAATTAACTTGCTGAAACGCTGTTCAAATCTAAACTCAGAATCTTCATCTTCATCAAAGCTCACTACATTGCTGTTGTAATATCTTAGTGAGATTAAGCTTAAATTGTAAGAGAAATATCACAGTTGTGATTATCGCTTTTAAGAAGCATTTGTAAACTCTTGAATAGATTACATTAAGTTGTAAGGAACTAGAGTGATCAGTTGATCAGTATACTCTAGGAAGTCTTAGCAGTTAGCTGAGCAGGAAGTCTTGGCAGTTGGCTGAGCAGGAAGTCTTGGCAGTTGGCTGAGCAGAAAGTCTTAGGAGTGAACTAAGCCTAGAGTGATCGTGTTGATCAGTAGACTCTAGAAAAGTCTTAGGAGTGAACTAAGCAGTTGTTCCTGGAGTGATCAGGTTGTGATCAGAAGACTCTGGAAGACTTAGTTGCGGCTAAGTGGAAAACCATTGTAATCCGTGCGATTAGTGGATTAAATCCTCAGTTGAGGTAAATCATCTCTGCGGGGGTGGACTGGAGTAGCTTCGTTAACAGCGAACCAGGATAAAAATAATTGTGCATTTTATTTTTATCGCTCAAGATTTTAAGTCACACTTATTCAATCCCCCCCTTTCTAAGTGTTTTTCTATCCTTCAATTGGCATCAGAGCGCCGGTTCTAAGGTGCAAGCACTTAACCGTGTTTAGAAAAGATTCAGGAAGAGAAAAACGCTTCATTTAAAAGATGGTTGATGAAAGTGAAAGGACTATACCTACACCTGCATCTACATCTGGCTCTGCTGAGCAATACAACGGTAACAATGGTTATACTAGACCGCCGGTATTTGATGGTGAAAACTTTGAATACTGGAAAGATAAACTGGAGAGTTACTTTCTGGGTCTAGATGGTGATCTATGGGATCTTCTGATGGATGGTTACAAACATCCAGTAAATGCCAGAGGCGTGAAGCTGTCAAGGCAAGAAATGAATGATGACCAAAAGAAGCTTTTCAGGAATCATCATAAATGTAGAACTGTTTTGCTGAATGCTATCTCTCATGCTGAGTATGAGAAGATATCTAACAGGGAAACGGCCTATGACATATATGAGTCCTTGAAAATGACTCATGAAGGAAATGCTCAAGTCAAGGAGACAAAAGCTCTTGCCTTAATCCAGAAGTATGAAGCCTTCAAGATGGAGGATGATGAAGACATTGAAAAGATGTTTTCGAGATTTCAAACTCTGACTGCTGGATTGAGAGTTCTTGACAAAGGATACACCAAGGCTGATCATGTAAAGAAGATCATCAGAAGCTTACCCAGAAGATGGGGTCCGATGGTGACTGCATTCAAGATTGCGAAGAATCTGAATGAAGTTTCTCTGGAAGAGCTTATCAGTGCCTTGAGAAGCCATGAGATTGAGCTGGACGCAAATGAGCCTCAAAAGAAAGGTAAGTCTATTGCATTAAAATCTAATATCAAGAAATGCACTAACGCTTTTCAGGCTAGAGAAGAAGATCCTGAAGAATCAGAATCTGAAGAAGAAGATGAACTGTCCATGATTTCCAGAAGGCTAAATCAACTCTGGAAGACCAAGCAAAGGAAGTTCAGAGGCTTCAGAAGTTCAAGGAAATTTGAACGTGGAGAATCTTCTGATGAAAGAAGATTTGACAAGAAGAAGGTCATGTGCTATGAATGCAATGAGCCTGGACACTACAAGAATGAATGTCCAAATCTTCAGAAGGAAAGTCCCAAGAAAAAGTTTCATAAGAAGAAAGGTCTTATGGCAACCTGGGATGAGTCAGAAGATGATTCAGAAGATGAGCAGGCCAACTGTGCGCTGATGGCGACAGAAGATGACGGATCAGAATCTACATCAGAATCAGATTCTGAAGAGGTATTTTCTGAACTTACTAGAGATGAGTTAGTTTCCGGTCTAACTGAACTTCTGGAACTCAAGTCTCAGATCAGTCTCAAATACAAAAAGCTGAAAAAGCAATTTGAATTTGAAACAAAGAAGCTTGAGTTGGAGAATTCTGAATTAAAAGAAAAACTTTTAAAACTATCCAATAATGTTGGATCTCCTTCTGATTCAGAAAAATCCACTCCTAGTCTGAACCATATTCTGAAAGAATATGATTTAAGTTTCAGAAAGTTCTTATCTAGAAGTATTGGCAGAAGTCAGCTAGCTTCTATGATATATGCTGTGTCTGGAAACAAAAGAGTTGGCATTGGTTATGAGGGTGAAACCCCATACAAACTTGAACCTGTTGATGAAATGAAAATTACATACAAGCCATTGTATGATCAGTTCAAGTATGGCCACTCACATGATATTAGGCACACCTCACATGCACAAAGTTTTCACATTACACACACTAAGAAGCATGTGACACAACCTAGGAAATATCATGAAACTCACATTAAGAATTATCATGCTGTTCCTCCTATTGCTTACAATGTTAAACCCAAGTTCAATCAGAACTTGAGAAAATCTAACAAGAAAGGACCCAAAAAGATGTGGGTACCTAAGGATAAGATTATTCCTATTGCAGATATCCTTGGCTGCAAGAAGGACAAAGCACAACATGTCATGGTACCTGGACTCTGGATGCTCGCGACACATGACAGGAAGAAGGTCTATGTTCCAAGACCTGGTGCTTAAGTCTGGAGGAGAAGTCAAGTTCGGAGGAGATCAGAAGGGCAAGATAATTGGCTCTGGAACTATAAAATCTGCTCAAAAGTGTTTCCTTCTTGGATATTCTGAACGCTCAAAAGGCTACAGGGTATACAATACTGAAACATTGGTTGTAGAAGAATCAATCAATATCAGGTTTGATGATAAGCTTGGTTCTGAAAAACCAAAGCAGGTTGATAATTTTGCAGGTTATGATATTGACATCTCAGAAGTTGTTGAGCCAAGAAGCAACGCATCAGAAGCAGAGCTCCTCAGAAGCAAAGAATCTGAAGATCAAGTAACAGCTTCTCTGGAGGATCTAAGTATTTCTGAAGAACCATCTGTCAGAAGATCATCCAGACTCATCTCTGGTCATTCAGAAGATGTCATTCTTGGAAAGAAGGATGATCCAATCAGAACAAGAGCATTCCTTAGGAACAATGCAGACTGTCAATTAGGTCTTGTATCTTTGATCGAGCCAACTTCTGTTGATCATGCTCTAGAAGATCCAGACTGGATAATTGCTATGCAAGAAGAACTAAATCAGTTTACAAGGAATGATGTTTGGGATCTTGTTCCTAGACCAGATGGATTCAACATAATTGGTACAAAATGGGTCTTCAGAAACAAGCTTAGTGAGAAAGGTGAAGTGGTAAGGAACAAAGCCAGACTGGTGGCTCAGGGTTATAGTCAGCAAGAAGGGATTGACTACACAGAAACCTTTGCACCAGTGGCCAGGTTAGAGTCTATTCGTCTATTAGTTTCTTTTGCCACTCAACATAACATCACTCTCTATCAGATGGATGTTAAGAGTGCCTTCTTAAATGGTTATATAGATGAAGAAGTTTATGTCCATCAACCTCCTGGTTTTGAAGACTCTATGTCTCCTAATCATGTTTTTAAACTTAAGAAATCATTGTATGGATTGAAACAGGCTCCCAGAGCTTGGTATGAACGCTTAAGTTCTTTCCTTCTAGATAATGGTTTCACTAGAGGAAAAGTGGACACTACTCTCTTTTGTAAAACCTTTGAAAAGGATATTTTAATTTGTCAAATATATGTAGATGATATTATTTTTGGAACATCTAATGCTACACTTGGAAAGGAGTTTGCTAAGTCTATGCAGGCTGAGTTTGAAATGAGCATGATGGGAGAACTCAAGTATTTCCTTGGAATACAAATAAATCAAACATCAGAAGGAACATATGTTCACCAAACCAAGTATGTGAAGGAACTTCTGAAGAAGTTCAATCTTCTAGACTGCAAAGAAGCCAAAACTCCTATGCATCCAACATGCATCCTAGGTAAGGATGAGGTAAGTAAGAAGGTAGATCAGAAGCTATACAGAGGTATGATTGGATCTCTTCTATATCTGACTGCTTCTAGACCTGACATTCTGTTCAGTGTTTGTTTGTGTGCTAGATTCCAATCGGATCCTAGAGAATCTCATTTAACTGCTGTTAAGAGGATTCTAAGGTATCTGAAAGGTACTACTAATGTTGGTTTAGTTTACAGAAAATCTAAAGAATACAACTTAGTAGGATTCTGCGATGCTGATTATGCTGGAGACAGAATTGAAAGAAAAAGTACTTCAGGAAGTTGCCAATTTCTTGGAAGTCACTTAATCTCCTGGTACAGCAAGAAGCAAGCAACCATTGCTCTATCAACCACAGAAGCAGAATATGTCGCAGCTGCTGGTTGTAGTACACAGATGCTCTGGATGAAAAGTCAGTTAGAAGATTATCAGATATTTGAGAGTAACATTCCTATATTCTGTGATAATACTTCTGCTATATGTTTATCTAAGAATCCTATTCTTCATTCAAAAGCTAAACATATTGAGATAAAACATCATTTCATAAGGGACTATGTTCAAAAGGGTGTTATATCTTTAAACTTTGTTGATACAGACCATCAATGGGCTGATATCTTTACAAAACCCCTGGCTGAAGATAGGTTTAAGTTCATTCTGAAGAACATCAGTATGGATTTATGCCCAGAATGAGAAGATGAGAATTTCTCATGTATGAGTATCTTCTGAAATGAATGTGGAATATTTTTTTTAATCAGAAGTTCTGATTGAATTCGTTTAGAAATTATGATTCGGTTATTACTAACGTTTCATTGTCTAAGTTGATTCAGAACATCTTGTAAAGCAAAACAGCTGTTACGCTTTATCTCGGGATGGTAAACCTGTCGTTACTATTCATGGATAAGCGCGCGTGCAGTTGAAGGGACGCCGACCATAGGTAACTGTGCTAGTCACCTCATTCGTCTTTATTATCTCTCCTCACGTCACGTAACATTAAATGCTTTTCATCATTCGTTTCATTTTATTTTCCTTTAAATACTCTTCAAAATGGTTTTCGGTTTCCTATCTCCTTGTTTCCTTCTTAAAGATTGTCTCTCCCTCTCTTCCTTATCAAACCCTACCTGTTCTTTTTTTTTGCAAACTCATCATGAATTCTTCTTCAAAACCAGCAAATAATGAGAATGATAGAAACAACAAACGAAAAGCTGTTGAAACATCATCTTCCAAACCCAAAAAGATCAAAATCACCTATGATCCTCTCAAGGTGAATCCTTTCGAAGCAATGCTGTCTGGAAATTATTCTAGACGTGTGTTTCATCCTCCTGGTGAAAGCCCTCCATCATCTCCATCTTCTTCCTCATCTCTCGACCTTCAAGACTCAGCTTCCTCTGATTTTTCCTCTCCCTTAATCTCTTCTGAAGACATCTCTTCATCTTCACCCGCTGAGGATGTTGTCTCTGGAAAAGGTGGTGGAAGATCTGCTGCAGGACCAAGTCTCCCTGATCCCTCGCCTGAAAGCCCTAGAAGCAGTCAATGAGGCGTTTCACTCCTTCATGGCATGCTGGCACAGACGTGGTCTTAGCTAGGGTCCTAGGATTTGGTCTCAGTAGTTTTATTTTTCTTTGTTGCACATCTTTTGTAATCCTTTTTTGATTTATCAATGAAAAAGTTTCTTTGTGTTTTACATTCCAGTAAATGTTTTCTTTTGTCGTTTTATACATCTGAATCTTTTTATATATACTTTTTGATGTTATGACAAAAAGGGGGAGAAAGATAAATGATAAATGATTTGATTAAATCTATCAGTTGCTGGGTAAAGGCTCCCACACATTCACTAACAAGAACTGCAAGTTCTATATGGTTTAAGTGTTTTGCAGGTACAAAGAAGTGAAGTGAATCTTCAAAGCAAAACCATTGAAACTGAAGCAAGCTGAGTGCTGTCAAGCTTCAGAGATCAGAAGCAAGAAAGAAGAATGAATCAGAAGCACTGATAATAGAATTTGAATATCATTGTCTATCCTGTTCTGACAAAATTCTATTTGCCCTGATACACATAATGTTATGGCTCTGATACATTATTTGCTCTGATACATGTTTTTAGCCTAAAATGCTCTGATACATTTGGCTCTGATACATATCATGTATTTGAATATACATTTTATGTTCTAACTCGTTCATGCTGACTTTTGTCGTTTAGTTTTTGTTCTGTAACATTTCAGGATGTAGAGATGCTCAAATGATGCTCTGGTACATTCAACAATGTTCTGATACAAATCTAGCATGAAGTGATGTTAGTAGACATTCAAAGTTCTGAAGCTATCCGAGGGAAGCAGAAATCAGAAGATGTGAATGTTCTAAAAGATCCAGAAATTCAAGTTCTGAAGCTGTCCTGAATGGAAGCAGAAGTCAGAAGCTGTGAATGTTCTGAAGATCCAGAAATTCAAGTTCTGAAGCTGTCCTGAATGGAAGCAGAAGTCAGAAGCTGTGAATGTTCTGAAGATCAAAGAAATTCAAGTTCTGAAGCTGTCCAATGGAAGCAGAAGTCAGAAGCTATGGATTCTCTGAAGGCAGAAGTTCATATGATCGTCTCTACCGAAATAATCAGGGAAGTCTTTTATTAAAGTTCTTCGAGTATTTATTTCAGGGGGAGATTATTTATCTCAGGGGGAGATTGTTAATCTCAGGGGGAGACATATTCATATGCTTATGCTATAGCTGTGTAATTTGTCTTTTGCCGTCTACTCTTTCTGATCGCAAATTCATATCATTTATATATGTTTTTGTCATCATCAAAAAGGGGGAGATTGTTAGAACAAGATTTGTTCTTATCAATTATCTTAGTTTTGATGATAACAATAATATGAATTTTGCTTAAGATAATATGGTACTCTAATCCAATGCAATTTCCCTTTCAGGAAATATATATAAAGAGTACGCATAATTCAGCGCTCAGAAGATGTGTCTCAAATGGTTCAGCATGCAACATCAGAACATGGTCTGGCAAGACATCAGAAGATGGTCGAAGCAGAATCAGAACATGGGTCTATGGAAGCATCAGAAGAACATGAGATCAGAAGCACTGAAGATCAGAAGATGGTATCACGCTCAGAAGCACTTCAAGGTCAGAAGATGCTGTGCACCAAGCTGTTTGACTCTGATGATATTCAAACGTCGTATTCACAAACATCAGATCAGAAGGAAGTACACGTGGCAGACTACGCTGACTGACAAAAGGAACGTTAAAGCTACTAAAGGCTACGTCAGTAGACACAGCGTGAACAAGGCTCGAGGTAGTTGACAAAAGCGTATAACATTAAATGCAAAGCTGTACGGAACACGCAAAGCATTAAATGCATTCAACGGTCATCTTCTCAACGCCTATAAATATGAAGTTCTGATGAGAAGCAAGGTTAACGATTTCGCACCAATACAATTCAAATTAACTTGCTGAAACGCTGTTCAAATCTAAACTCAGAATCTTCATCTTCATCAAAGCTCACTACATTGCTGTTGTAATATCTTAGTGAGATTAAGCTTAAATTGTAAGAGAAATATCACAGTTGTGATTATCGCTTTTAAGAAGCATTTGTAAACTCTTGAATAGATTACATTAAGTTGTAAGGAACTAGAGTGATCAGTTGATCAGTATACTCTAGGAAGTCTTAGCAGTTAGCTGAGCAGGAAGTCTTGGCAGTTGGCTGAGCAGGAAGTCTTGGCAGTTGGCTGAGCAGAAAGTCTTAGGAGTGAACTAAGCCTAGAGTGATCGTGTTGATCAGTAGACTCTAGAAAAGTCTTAGGAGTGAACTAAGCAGTTGTTCCTGGAGTGATCAGGTTGTGATCAGAAGACTCTGGAAGACTTAGTTGCGGCTAAGTGGAAAACCATTGTAATCCGTGCGATTAGTGGATTAAATCCTCAGTTGAGGTAAATCATCTCTGCGGGGGTGGACTGGAGTAGCTTCGTTAACAGCGAACCAGGATAAAAATAATTGTGCATTTTATTTTTATCGCTCAAGATTTTAAGTCACACTTATTCAATCCCCCCCTTTCTAAGTGTTTTTCTATCCTTCAACCCTTTGTATCCATGGTTATCCATGGGCTCTTAATTGCTTAGCTCACTTGTTTGTTTGAATTATTTGAAGAAGTGTCGTGTGTGTATAGTAAAAACTTTGAAGAAGAACTTTAGCTTGTAAATAAGCGTAGTCTTTTTGAATTCGCTTTGGAAAGGAGGTGTGAAAAGTAATGTGAATTTTAGAGCAAGCAATTAGTAGCAACTACCCTAAGTTCATAAAAAATGTTCTTTTAGCTTTTTAGTTCGAAAAGGCTATCCATACCATAAGAGGGTAGGAAGTCTTTTCATTGGATGTTGAAGGGTCATCGAGAAATATCGTTCGCCATAAAACTATCCCTACCATATAGAGGGTAGGTAGTCTTTAGGGAAGGATATAATAGTCATTAATCTTTTTTAGGCATCATGCGAGGATACCTTAGCAATTGGGACAATCATCGTGTTTTTCCGAGGCAGCATCGAGGGACTATATCAAGTCCCTCGGAATCGAGGGACTTGACTATTTTAAAGGCATAATCAATAAGGCAACAAGGCAATAGTAAGGCAACAAAGAGGCTACCCTAAAGGTGTGTGTGTGGCACAATCACGTGGTTTAACTCATATATTTTTATCTTGTAAAAATCAGTGATTCTATGTTAATTTGCAGGCTTGCACTCCCTAAGGCTATGTTTGGGAATTTGGAGGGGAAGGGAGGGGAGGGTTTTGGAAAATAGGAAGAATTGAGTGAAAAGGATAAAAGGATTTTGGGTTGGAGGGTTTTGGAGGGTTTGAGTTTATTTATAACATCAAAAACCCCATAAAATGGGGGAACTCAAAAATCATATTGAAGGAGGGTTTTGGAGGGTTTTGAAGGGTTTACATAAATTTTCCAAATATCTTTTAGGTTGTTATAGTATTCTGAAAATTAAAAATTTAGTAATGATAATGACTCTTTTATCATTCAAAACAAAATCATTTTTTCAAAAACTGTCAAATATTTTCCTATATTTTTTTAGAATTTCGTTTTCGGAAGCCTCCCCCTCCCCTCCCCTCCAAACTCCCAAACATAGCCTAAGATTACTAACCACGCAGTTTAAAAAATGCAGAAAAATAAAAAGTCCTACTCTATTACAATAAACACCTGCAGGGAAGGGGAAATAAAAGCAGAAAATAAGAGGGAACAATAATTGATCAAAATCCGTGAATGCCTTGATATTCCTCGAACCCTTGATCAATTTCTTAAAATTAAAAGGAAAATAAATAAGGGTTAGTGTAGGAGTAATTCATTGACTATTGAAACAAACCCTATGTTAATCCATAAGGCAAAATAAACATTAAAATGATATTTAAACAAAAGGAATTAGAAACTTAGCTTCCTGATCCAATATGGCGCGTGGCTGAAGGATCTTGGTTAACCCTGAAAATTAGGCACGAAGAATAGAACTGTTAGTGCATTAAAGACCTCAACAATTATAACGTGGCAGATCAAAAATTAAAATGGTAATAATTTAGGCAAACCAAAAAAGCGAGGCAAGAGGAAAACCCCGATTGGGAGAAGAGTTAACAAGCTCAATAGAATAAATAAAGGTCAGGCGCCGTATAAGGCAAACAAAATAATTTTTATTGTTTAAAAAACAATTATTGATAAAATTATGAAAAAGTCGAGTCTTCGATTAAAAAAAATTATAAAAAAAAATTATTTGATAAACATATTTTCTATGAAAAAAATAATTATTAAGAAGAAAAAAAATAAAACAAAGGATCTATGCAATTAAAACTAAAAAAAACTTAGCTCTGATCATGTGTGATACAGCTCTGAGTGTCCATGGTGTGCCAGTGTCTTCTTGTGCGTTGGATCTGGTAGTTGTATGGTCTGATGGTTGAACACTGAGGGTGCAGCGTGGATGCGTTTGAAGGCGTAACATCAAATCAGGAATCACACAATTTGTTAAAAATAAGGTGCCATTACCAAGTCTCGAATTCAGGCCCTCAAAGGTGCATGTCTCCACTCCTTGCCATTTGTACTATGCTTGTTTGCTGATAATGAAACAAGCGAAAAACAATAAATACAAAATTAAATTTTTGAATGGGAAAAGTCAAATAAACAGCATGTGGGACCCGCTGCTGTTTCGTAAGGCCGATTGGTATTGGGGAGAGAGACGGATATTATTGACTGTCCAATGCCAGAAAGCCACACGCAGGGAGAGGTTCAAACATGCTGACCGTCCAATGAGGGAAAGACACGCGCGCGAACCATGCATTATTCATCATCTTCTTCGTTGGTACCTACGGAATTTCCTGCGGAAACTCCTATGGAGTTTCCTGCGGATTTTCTTGCCATACCACATTCATCAAACCTGTATATTTAAAACACGAAGAACAACAACGAAGAGCCATATATTGGAACCCAGAACCCCTAATCACGACCCTCTGAGTTCAATGGAACGGTTAGATTTGTCTGAAAATACATATAGCTATGGATACGAGGAGGATGAAACTTATACCTTCAACAATGGCAAACACGAATTCCTGCACCAAAGTTCTCATGTAACACGTCAATCATGCTCAAATAATGCATATGAATGGACATGGTATATTATCAGTGATTAAAAACTCGTAGATTCACAGATTGGAGACTTACCTACTTACCAACAAAACGTGAGTGACTGCATCGGTTCTGACACTCTTTTGGCTTGAGTAATGGGTTGATTCAAGTCCTATGAACCTCCAAGGGGTGAATGGGTGGCTGGAACAGATTGATATTCGCTGAAGAACCCTACAGCTCGTGCCCTAGTTTTTTGTGTTTTTTGTAACCTTGAAACCCTAGTGCTTCAACCAATTTTTTCGTCCCCTAGGTGTGAGAATTGCTTTTGCTTATATAGGGAGTTAGATTAGGTCAAGAAGTAATCCAAAAGATCATGATTGAATGAAAATATTTGATTGAATGTTTGATTGAAATAATCACGGAAAGTTTCTATTTTTGCCTTATATCTCTCCAATCTCTTTTCATATAATTTTTTGGACTTTTGAATCAATTTATATTGATTGAATATTTGATGATTGAACCATATAATTTTATTTCATTTATTTGTGATTTATTTTGAATTTTAATGAATAAAATCAAAGGTAAATCAAATAAAATTACGAAATAAATAATATATGACCAATGGGTGTTTTCCAATCTCAAAATCATGTGGGAAGTGTAATGATATAGGCCCATTACTCAAAAATATGGAATTCACCAATTAGGGCTTTATGCAATTCTTAAAAATCGACTAACTTGTGCACGCCATAACTCATTCAATCTTGATCATATGAGGATGATATAGGACTTTTTGTAAAGCACAAGATGTCCTCTACAAGCCACTTTGGAAGCTTTTTTGCATTTGGAGATTTTATCTTGATGATATGGCTCCTGACAAAAAACAGCTTTTTGCGATCCTTTAGAAGGACCTGTAATGTTTTGGCTCATATCTCCCAAATGAAGCATTTTTGGCCTTGGCTTTAGAGAGACAAAGTTGTAGAGAATTCAATTTCCTTCAAAATAGGCTTTGGTTGGGAAATTTATGATGTTCCATGTGAAAGTTATGGCTGGTCAAAGTTGGGTTGACTTTCTCCTTAGAAACCCTAAATTAGCAACTTGAACTTTTGATGATTTCTGAGCTCTTCTTGATGAATCATGATCAAACCTTGATCAAATGATGAATGTGACTTCAAAATATTGGTTTTTAACCCTAAGACCCCTATGGCTACTAGAGTTTCTATAATAATCGAGGCTAGACAAACCCTAAAAATTAATTATTGGTTTTAAACTAATTAATTTTAAAATCGGCTAATCCTGATAAAATTATTTTATTTACCCTGATTTATTTATCCTAAATTAATTTAATTATTTAACCTAATTATTTAACATAAATTCCTAATTAAAACCAAATTAACTATTTAAATATTTAAACTAAATTAAATCAATTATCTAATTAAAAAAAAATTTATTAGTTTTATAAAAAAAGAAAAGTTAAAACTAAACTAAAAAAAATAAGTTATAAATCATTTAGTTTTTTAAAAAAGAAAATAAGAAAAATAGGAAAAATAAAATAAAATAAATAAAATATAAAAAACCTGGCACGTGATCCAGTGTGGCCATTTCTTGTAGAGTCATATTCTTTCGTTCTACAACTCCATTTTGTTGTGGAGTTTTAGGATAAGAGAAATCATGGGCAACACCATTTTCTTTGAAATAAATTTCAAAGAATCTGTTCTCAAATTCACCACCATGATCACTTCTGACCTTTATGATTTTGAATTCCTTTTCAGATTGGATCTGATTACAGAAGTCAAAGAACACAGAATGTGACTCATCCTTGTGTTTTAAGAACTTTACCCAAGTCCATCTGCTATAGTCGTCTACGATGACCAATCCATATTTCTTGCCTCTGATTGATGCTTTTTTGAATGGGTCAAAAAGATCATTGTGCAGAAGTTCTAAAGGCCAAGAGGAAGAGACAACATTTTTAGACTTGAATGCAGGTTTTGAAAACTTCCCTTTCTGACATCCTTCACAAAGAGCATCTGATTTATATTTCATATTAGGGAGTCCTCTGACCAGATTAAGTTTGTTAATCTGAGAAATATTTCTCAAACTAGCATGACCTAATCTTCTGTGCCAGACCCACTGCTCTTTGTTAATAGATAGAAGGCAAGTAACCTTTTGATTCTTAAGATCTGAAAGATCAATCTTATAAATGTTGTTCTTTCTCTTGCCTTTAAATAGGATTGAGCAATCCTTCTGACTAATAGCTTTGCAAGACTTTTGATGGAAGATTATGTCATAACCATTGTCACTTAATTGACTTATGGACAATAAGTTATGAGCTAATCCATCTACTAAAAGAACATTAGTTATAGAGGGAGAGTTACCAATACATATGGTTCCTGAGCCAATGATTTTTCCCTTCTAATTCCCTCCAAACTTTACTTCTCCAGCAGATTTAAGTTCTAGGCTTTGGAACATATACCTTCTTCCTGTCATGTATTGTGAGCACCCAGAGTCCAGGTACCATGACATGTTTGTCTTTTGAGCTGTGAAGGAGATCTGCAACAGGAATTATCTTTTCCTTAGGTACCCACATTCTTTTGTGTCCTTTTGGGTTAGTCCTTCTCAAGTTCTGATTGAACTGAGATTTCACATAAGATTTACCAGAATGTGTAACATTATATTTCTTTGTGTGTGTTATGTGGAAACTCTTAGAGTGAGATGTGTGCTTAATATCATGAGAGTGGCCATACTTGAACTGTTCATACAAAGGTTTATATTTGATAATCATCTCATCAACAGGTTCAAGTTTGTATGGGGTTTCACCCTCAAAGCATATGCCTATTCTCTTGTTTCCACTTACACCATATATCATAGAGGCTAGCTGACTTCTGCCTATACCTCTAGATAAGAACTTTCTGAAGCTCAAGTCATATTCCTTCAGAATATTGTTAGTGCTTGGAATAGAATTTTCTGAACTTGAAGATGATTCAACATCTTTAGTTAATTTTAAAACTTTTTCCTTAAGTTCGGAATTTTCTATTTCAAGTTTCTTAGTTTCAGATTCAAAGAGCTTTTTAAGCTTTTTGTATTTGATACTAAGTTGAATCTTGACTTCCAGAAGTTCAGATAAGCTGGAAACTAGATCTTCTTTAGTAAGTTCAGAAAATACCTCATCAGAGTCTGAATCAGAAGTAGACTCTTCACCAGCGTCAATTGTTGCCATAAGTGCTATGTTGGCCTGCTCATCTTTAGAGTCTGACTCTTGATCTGATGAATCAGAGTCATCCCATGTAGCCATTAAACCTTTCTTCTTTTCAAATCTTTTTTTGGGCTTTTCCCTGAACATGCAGAGCATTTAAGAGTGGTATAGGAGCTATTGAAGAAGAAGAATATGTATGCGAAATTGTCTAAATGTGAATTCTGGTTGAAGGAAGTAAGTTTTATTGGCCATGTAATTTCGAAGAATGGTATCGCGGTGGATCCTACGAAGGTAGAAGCGGTATCTCAGTAGGAGACGCTGAAGAATGCTTCAGAAATTCGTAGTTTCCTTGGTCTAACAGGTTACTATAGAAAGTTCATTGAGGGGTTTTCGAAGTTGGCATTTCCAATGACTAAGTTAACAAGGAAAGGACAAGCATTTGTATGGGATTCAGAATGTAAAAAGGGTTTTCAAGAATTGAAGAAGAGATTGACAAGTGCTCCGATCTTAATTTTGCCTAATCCAGCAAAGTCTTTCAATGTGTACTGTGATGCTTCACTGATGGGTTTAGGTGGTGTTTAGTGGCTTATGCTTCAAGACAGTTGAAAATTCATGAAAGGAATCATCCGACTCATGATTTGGAATTGGCGGTTGTGGTATTTATGTTGAAGCTGTGGAGACATTATCTTTATGGTTCTCGTTTTGAGGTATTCAGCGATCATAAGAGTCTGAAGTATCTCTTCGATTAGAAGGAGCTTAATATGAGGCAGAGAAGATGGCTAGAATTTCTAAAGGACTATGATTTCGGTTTGAATTACCGTCCTGGTAAAGCAAATGTTGTTGTTGATGCATTGAGTAGGAAGTCATTGCATATGTCTATGCTAATGGTGCGAGAATTGGGTTTAATTCAGCAATTCCGATATTTGAGTTTAGTATGCGAAAGTACTTCTAATAGTGTTAAGTTGGGGATGCTGGAGTTGACAAATAGTATTCTTGAGGAAATTAGAAACGGACAAAAATCACAGGCAAACTTGGTAGATAAGTTGACATTGATTAACCAAGGTCAAGGAGGCGAATTCTGAGAATGGCATTATGAGGTTTGGACACCGAGTGTGTGTACCCGATGTTGCTAAGATCAGAAAGAGTATTCTGGAAGAAGGACACCGAAGTGGATTGAGCATTCATCCTGGTGCTACCAAGATGTATCATGATTTGAAGAAGTTGTTTTGGTGGCCTGGAATGAAGAAGGAAATTGCCGAGTTTGTTTATGCTTGCTTAATTTGTCAAAAGTCGAAAATTGAGCATCAGAAACCGTATGGATTGATGGAACCGTTGTTTGTTTCGGATTGGAATTGGGATGGAATTTCTATGGACTTTGTATCTGGTTTACCTAGAACGATCAAGAATTATGATTCTATCTGGGTTATTATGGACAGGTTGACGAAATATGCTCACTTTATACCAATAAGAATGGATTATCCAATGGGGAAGTTGGCTCAGTTGTATGCTGAAAAGATAGTGAGTTTGCATGGTGTTTCGGCTAGTATTGTGTCGGATTGCAAGAAGCCTTAGGTACTAAGTTGAGGTTGAGTTCTGCTTATCATCCGCAGACAGATGGTCAGACGGAGAGATCGATTCAATCGTTAGAGGATTTGTTGTGAGCTTGTGTATTGGAGAAAGGTGGTGCTTGGGATAGTTACTTACCTTTGATTGAGTTCACTTACAACAATAGTTATCATTCGAGTATTGGTATGGCTCCGTTTGAGGCATTGTATGGTAGGAGATGTAGGATGCCGTTGTGTTGGTATGAATCCGGATAAAATGTGATGGTTGGACCGGAGATTGTGCAACAAACTACAGAAAAGATCAAGATGATTCAGGAGAAGATGAGAGCTTCTCAGAGTCGTCAGAAAAGTTACCACGACAAAAGAATGAAGGATATTAAATTTAAGGAAGGAGATCATGTATTCATGCGAGTTACTCCGATGACTGGCATTGGGAGAGCCTTGAAATCGAAAAAGTTAACTCCGCATTTCATTGGTCCATTTCAGATTACTAGGAAAATTGGGAAGGTTGCTAATCAGATTGCTTTACTGCCGGCACTCGCTAATTTGCATGATGTATTCCATGTATCCTAGTTGAGGAAATACATTGCAGATTCGTCTCATGAGATTCAGGTAGATGATATACAGGTGCAAGATAATCTGACTGTAGAGACATGACCTATGAGGATTGAAGATCGTAAAGTGAAGCAGTTGCGGGGTAAAGAGATAGCAACGGTGAAAGTGGTTTGGGGAGGACCGGCCGGTGGAAATGTTACATGGGAGTTAGAGAGCCATATGAAGGACTCTTACCCGGAACTTTTCGTTTAAGGTTTGTTTTTTAGGAAGAAAACTCTTTTAGTGGGGGAGAGTTGTAACACCCATATTTTTAAATTATTAGATAAATTGAATTTTTGTTAATTATTTATTTAAAATTAAGTTTATGAATATTTTTGAAAATAATGGATAAATGAATAAGAAGAGAATATTGGATTATTGAGAAATTGTGAAGAAAATAATTGGGCTTGATATGGTATTAGTAATGAGGGGGTGCTAAGTGTGAGGCCCTATTGAAGTATTTTCTATTTTGTTTTAATAAGGGAAAATTGTGAGAATAAGAAAATAGAAGGCAAAAAGGGCAAAAGAAGACAAAGAAGCAAGAACGTGAAACGGGAGAGGAGCGAAAGTGAGAGGAGGAGGAAGAGCATTCAAGAATATTTATCGAGGTAAGGGGGGACTTTTCCTTTTAGTATCTCTTATGTGATCTTAGGTGATAGGTAGATTGATGTATGGTTTGGTTCAATTAGATATTGGGATTGTTAGGTTAGGGTGTTATAATCTGGATTGAATTGATGAAAATTGCATGAACTATTGGTTAATAATGAGTTTAAATGATGTTTGGTGGTGTATGATTGAATGTATGATGATTGTATGCATGTATATGATGTTTAGAGTCGATTTTGGACTGAGAATAGGTGGAATCGCAGGGTCTGTCGCAGACTTGAAAATCTGTAAAATCGCAGGTCCGATAAGCGGAGGGGGGTCCATTAAACAGAGGATCCGACCTGGTTAGCTTCTGTTTAACATCGCTAGAGGTCCGCTGACCGGAGGTCTGAAAGAAGTTCGCTTCTGCCTCATATCGCTGAGCGGACCTTGTTGTGCGGAAATTTTTCTAAACTTTAAGATAGCGTATCTTTTGATCCGTGTATCCTTTCTTAGTTCCGTTTTGGGCGTTGTAAAAGTAATTAAATGTTTCATATGATGAAAGATGAATATGGGCAGTGGCCGACTTTATTTATTTAAAAATTCGATTTAATTAATTGATGAGAATTGAACATTGTGTGCATAAGAAATGTGTGTGACAATGTAATTGATGTGGTGATGAATTGGCTGTGATTATTATTATGATTGTGATGAATGCATGGCTATTTAATTGATGATGGAAACATGTACATACTTATTTGGTGATGTGGTGTTGAGATGAGTTATTCATCGTAATCGGTGATGTTTTTAAGTATGATATGTGTGTCCATTCATTCATATGCATTCGGTGATGGATCTCGGTGATGTTAGGATCAAATCGTGGACATATTTCCCATTGTGCGGAAATTGTGTCGGTTGGGCCGTATCTCGGTGATGTATAGATTGGTCGGGTGGATTAAGTCCACGGTTTATTGGTACCACATGCATTGTGTCAGTCGTGTCATATGCATTCTGTTATATCATGATTGGATGAATTTCTGCGTTATGTGGTGTAATCTATTATTGTACGAATTGATGAATAATAGTTGTGAATTTTAATATGTATGTGTAATACGGTGGGAGAACTGAATTTTATTTTTATTTCGCAAACAAATGTTGCGGTGAGCAAGAGTCGCCACCGACTTTTATTTTATCCAAATAGGAAAGGTATAAAAGAACAGGAAAGACCTTATTTGAAAAGAGATTGAGTTAAGGGTCAATGGGTAGGGATTAAGTGAAGAGTTGTAAACCGGAGGTTGCTTAGCTCTAAATTAATACTGCTGATAGTAGACTTCCTTCTTGGCCTGGGATCCCCAAGAGTAGGTGTTATTGCACACCGAACTGGATAAACAATTTTGTGTGTTGTTTATTGCTTTTCGTTCTATTTTTACATGTGTATATTCCTTGTACATGTTATTGTCAGATTAGATGTCTCAATATGTCTTAGTACATCTGAAGTCTGACCTGCCATAATTTCAGTATGTAATGGGTAGCAAGCATGAATTAGGATTAGGGATTTCAATTTATAGGTTTTTATATGCTAAGGCTTTGATTTAGAATCCATGAAATTGATGTTTAAATCATGTTTTATGTTGATGAGTATATGTTATAATACTTTTAATTCATGAAATATGGATGTTTGGATAAGTTTTAAGGATGAAATTCGTGGGAACTTGAGACTGTTTTGAAACAATATTTTTCTGGTGTTTTCACGAGGGCGCTTAGTGGCCTACAGCGTGCTTAATGCGGTTTGAAATGAAAAAATTTATATTTTCATGAACTGAACTGGGTCTTGTATGCTATTGATTTATCATGAATTTTATGGTATTTTTGGAATAAAACTTAATGGTTTTTTAGACGATTCTTTGTATGACCATAACACTTTGATTTCTGTGTGTATGTATGTTGTGAATTTCAATTGGTTGAGAAGACCATTGTTGAGCATTGCTTGCTAAATTTTAATTGTGATGTGTTGAATTGGTGAATGCTATGAAGGTGTTTCATATGTGAATGATGACATGTGAATGATGACATGATATATGTATGTTTGTGCAAAAGGTGAGATAATTCATATGTGATGAAATATGTGATATATGCTTGTATAATTAAGAATTGAAGATGGTCTTAATTTCATATAATTGTCGATATATGCACATGCATTATTTGTTATCAAGAGGCAATGTTTGCTAGATTCGTGGAAGCTAGTGACTTGTCCAAAATCTTGGAAATGGATTTGAAGCTTAGGTGAGGGGCTTACTTTTTGTGGTTATTTATCTTGAAGATGGACCTGGTGAAACTGGTAAGTATAACAATTGGTACCATATGCATATTGCATAGAGTTTCATTGGAGTCACATGTGTCAATATGAAATGTATGTTTGGCGTGCTTTATGTAATATTTGTGTGAATGGTAAATTGGTGGTATTTGTGATTGATTAATTTAGTATCTTGATTTGTTGAGATATCTTGTATATGTAAACATGTGAATTGTGTTAAAAAGTGTTGAATACATGAATGTATGAAGTGTGATGAATTCTATTGATGTATATATGTTATGCATTACTTATTATTATGTATTTCTAAAAAGATATGAACTCTCATCCTTCTGTTGAAATGATATTTTGTACGACATGGCTCAGGTACCGAGGAGTAGTGGTGTTTTTCTCACAAGGATTAGTCAAGGAGCTAGTTCTTTTCCTATCCTTGTTCTAGGTAGTGATTCATGCTCTGGTTATGTAACACGGGGAAACTTTTGAACTCGTGTTTGCGTTGAGAGATGTTTGTTATACTCTCTTTCATATTATGAAGTATTGAGACATGTGACACCTTCTTTTGATAAGCATGCTAATTTACTCTGATTATGTCATATGTTTTTTGTGGGGTTTAGAGGGTTTTACGTTGCGCATGCCGAAATAAGAAATAATTAATCCATGGTAAGTGCTCCTTGACAAAGATTTATTGCTTTCTTGTCATGGAGGGCCTTTTTATTATCATCTTCATCCCATGATGCTTCGGACTTTATGGATGCAACACCATTAATGACAGTTTTTGGAACGAAAGGAACTTCTACAACTGCTTTCCAGACTTCTTTTCCTTGAGACTCTAAATCCACCTGCATCCGTATTTTCCAGAAATCGAAATATTCAACATAAAACAATGGAGGCTTGTTATTACTACCACCATCTTTAAAGACTGAATTTAAATTTGAAGAAGCATTCTGGATTTTTAGGAACAAGTTACCTATAACCTTCTCAGATGTCAATTGTAAGTTCGGAGTGCACTAAAGGGGGGGGGGGAATAGGTGCAATGATCAATTTTCTATTTAAGTGGTATATTAATTTATTTTGCTGGTTTGGAGTTGTTTACGAAAAAGATAAAGTGTAGAAAAGAATAAATAACACAAGGATGTATCCTGGTTCCCCTCACAATTCGAGAGTACTTCAGTCTCCTTTTAACACGAAAGAGATTTTATTATTGTTAAGACTTGTTGTTAGCTAAAGATTTCAACAATCAGAGACGAAGTATTTTAAGCTGTATGCTTCGAATGAAAAAATGGAAAATGGTTGTGTAAAGCTATTTCAAGTTTCTTTGTATGGAAGCTTTTTCTCTATGTCGAGTTGGAGCTTAAGTTGAAATGTTTTTGAAGTCAAAGAAATAAGAACTTAGGACAATTCGAGATATTTCGAAGATATATCTTTCGACAAGTCACGTTGGTCGCGTTTCAGAATTTCGAGCAGGAAGGTTTGAATTTTAAAGTGATTCGTTCTACGATAAAACCTTTTTCTCCCAAACCTTATCTTGCTCCTTTCTTTTCTATTTTTCTCAATAATTAAACAATAATATAATTAGGACTAAGTGTAGAGCTTTTTACTCCATACACCTACTAATTACACCTCACACCCCCAAAAGTCCAATATTCTCTTCTTATTCGTTTACTCCATTATTTTCAAAAATATTCATAAACTAAATTTTAATTAAAAAAATTAACCAAAATTCAATTTATCTAATAATTTAAAAAAACCATCAGATAACACCTAATTGCAGAAGTATCGCCACCATAAGATTCCTGTTGACCTTTACTCTTCTTTTCAAACTTATCATTTTTATTCGAGAACTTCCCCTTAACGGACAAACTTTCACCAACAGACAATGGTTTATGCTCTTTTGTCTTGTCCAAGTCCTTTTAGTACAAGGCAGATTGAACTTCTTCAAAGGTTAATGAATCTCTTACATACAAGATATTTTCTTTGAAGTGAGCATGAGAGCATGGTAAAGCACACAACAACAATAATTCTTGATCTTCATTGTTGATTTTGACATCAATATTTTCAAAATCAAGAATTAGCTTGTTGAACATAACCAACTACTCAACCAAGACTTTGTCTTCACTCATCTTAAATGAATACAGAGCTTTCTTAAGAGAAAAATAAAACTTAAAACTAAAAAGTAAAATAAAATAAAAAGTTATTACTCATCAACTTTGATGTTTGCTTAATGTTATGAGCTTGACGCCTCAACCCAACATTAAGGATGATGAAAATTTAGAAAATATATTCATCTTTCCTCTTCCTTCCTAAACTGAATTAACTTATAAAAATAATGAGGGGATTAACAAGTCAGACATCCTTATCACATACAAAACACCCTTAAATCTAGCGTATGCCCATTCCCATGACAAATATTTGGCCAAAGACACTAATTATTGACATCATTTTGGTCTTCTTTAAAAAGAATATCATTAAGCGATAACCAAATGGCTCTAATTGTTACAAACCATAAAAGCGGCCGAAACTCTTTTTTGATGCTGCATTTCAATTTCCTGTCAAACTACATTACATGAAGGAGAATGTTGCCACAAGGAGGAAGGTACCCAAGACTAATCCAATCTATAATTTTGCACCAAACTAAAATAGCGTTAAGGCACGGCAGAAATAGATGGAGATGAAATTCACTTTAGCCAAAGCATAAGGGACATACCGTGTTATGTCCCATCAGTGGAATTAAATGTCTGATGTAAAATTACTAAATCAATTTTTTTTTCACATCAATTTATTATAAAATCTTATGTAAAATCCTTTGACAAATATTTTTCACATCAGTTATCTTGATACCTGATGTAAAATCTTGAAACCAGATGTCTTATTTTTAGTAGTGTTTCACGCTTTGCTAGTTTGTCTTTCATTTGAAGTCGGTTGAGAAAAACCCTCCAAGTGAGCACTTGAATATTATAGGGGACATTTGACTTCCATAATTTATTGAGGGCTAACACATGTCCGACTCCATTGGTGTGATGCTGCCAGTAAGAACTTGAATTTTAAAGTAAGCAAAATTGGCATTGAAGGCACCACCGTGAATAAAATGCAATGAAGCTCTTCCCATTCTCTAACCACTGCAGTAGAAAAATAAGTTGATGTAGTCGGGATATTTCAACGATAATTACCATCACACCAAGAATCGGCATTGGAAATCTTGATCTTGTCAACATGCAAACACCAAATAAAGAGGGAAATTTCCGCAACAAAGGTTCTTCCCCTAGCCATTTATTCCTCCAAAAATCGATGTTTGAATTGTCTCCTAATTTACAGGACACGCTATTGCCGAACCAATTGGAATCACTCCTGCACGATCCCACACAAATTGTGATGTATCTCCACCAAATAGATTATTTATGCATGTTCACCGACCAAGATGAGTTAATATCAACACTTTGATGTCCCCGTATTTGGATACAAGGAAGGAATGCCATAACGCATCTGAAGTCTCATTCAATACAATTTTCCAACCCAACTTACTAAAAATAACCTTGTTGAAAATTTCACAATCTTTTACTCCCATACCGCCATCTTGCTTCGGTTTACAAATGGTATTCCACGCGACCCAATTCATTCTCTTCATGTGTTCTTCCTTGCCCTAAAGAAAAGCTCGTTGAATTTTGACGATGTCTTGGATTATGATTTTGGGTGCTTTGTAAAATGATAAGTAGAATAGGGGAATGGAGTTCAAACAAAATTTAGCAGTGTGACTCTACGTCCCAATGACAAAAAAAATTCTTTCCAAGTTGCAAGTCTACTCTAAAGCTTTAAAATAATCGGGTTCCGGGATTGGCCCTGGCGATAATTTGTATCTAGCAGGATTCAAACTTGAGACCTTCAGAGGAGCACACTCTCAAGACCTAAGCGTTTCACCGCTAGACCACACACGATTTCAAGTTGTTTTTTATTTTAAATTTTAGTAAAAAATAACAACTTGAAACAAGAAGTATATATATTAATCTTGAGGTTTGCTATGTTTACACTAAAAATCAAACAAATTACATCTATACTGTATAGTATACAACATGTGCATGGCTTGATGTGTGTCAGAAAAAATAAAAATAATTATTAAATATTTTTTAAAAACAAAACCGTGTAGCAATGGTGTAAGTGTCATTTCTAGTGTAAACATATCATCTATCATATAAGAAGAGTCTACCTTTTCTTGATCATTGGGACTGTCCACATCAGCTGCTGTATCCACAATATTCCACATCAGCAGCCTCAACCTTTTATTCTTCTATCCATAACTTTCTATTATTCGATCCATAACTTCCAACTCTGCCTTCCAAGCCTTTCACCTTCCACATTCCAATTCTTTGATCCATAACTTCCAACTCTTCTGCCTTCCAAGCCCTTCACCTTCCACATTCCAAAACAATTTTAGCATTAGTGTATATAACCAATCATACGGTTTTATCATTAGTATATATAATCATATTTTCACATTCTCTAATATGTTATCAAACCTAATAGTGGAAATTTTGGTTTATACTATTTTTGCAATTCCAGCCATTTCCACGACTATTCATGGACAGACCGGTATTTAACATTTGTTCCTTTCTTTTCTTTATAGAAAATATCTTTCATGTTATTTAGGTTGAATTTGTAGTGTATGATTCTGAAGTCCCAATTGGCGTCATATGGTTCGTTTTTTACGTGGGTTGTTTTCAATCCCTATTTTCTATTCTTTTAGTAACAATTTAAATAATGTCCTAATCCATGTGTTTTGGATTTTTTTCTGGTGCAGACAGTAGCAAACATCGTCAATGGAGAATCTGCTTGAAATTACTGGGTTATGCTTGCGCAAGTTTTGTCGAAATTGTAGATATTATAATATGTAAATAACATGATATTTTATATTAATTCATAGAATGAACTTTAATTTTTTATATTTTAAGTGAAAATGTAAATAAATAAATCTCATAGATTGATTGATTGATTTTATGTTTGAGTGATATTTATATTAAATCTTAGTAATTATCGAAATTCTAGATATTATAATAGGTAAATAACATAATATTTTATATTAATTCATAGAACTAAAGAATATTTTAGTTAGGTCAAATTAAGAAATTAAGTTTATCAATATATATAGTTAGTTTTATAAAATATTATTGATATTTATTTATTGTAAGGTCGAACAAAACAAAAAATAAAGGTATAATATAATAAAATATTACAAATTAAAAATGTATACATAATTTTGAAATCTATAAGAAAATAGAATCAAAGAATAAAGGAAAAAAACAGTATATTTTTTTAAGGTAAATAAAGAGTTTTGAAATGAAAAGACATAAATCATTTACCTATAAAAAAAATTAAATATCATAATCATCTTTAATTGATTGCAACTTTAATTTTTGATTTAATCTGATAGCAACTTTTTTGATTTATTATTTTGATTTTTGATTTAATGTGATTGCAATTTTTAACTTCTTATCCATAATAGTCCAAGCATTATGGTCAATTTGAACGTGATTTTAAAGAATGGTTTGTTGAAATAATGAAGCAGCACACCTATTTTCTTGATATGGAAATAATTGGTATATTATAGCAAATTTTAATAAATAAATTTCATGAATTGATTTTATGTTTGAGTGATATTTATATTAAATCTTAGTAATTATAAAAATTATAGATATTATAATATATAAATAACATAATATTATATATTAATTCATAGAACTAAAGAGTATTTTAGTAGATCAAATTAAAAAATTAAGTTTATCAATATATATATATATATATATATATATATATATATATATATATATATATATATAAAATTTATAAAGTTAGTTTTATAAAATATTATTGATATTTATTTATTGTAAGGTCGAACAAAAAAAATAAAGATAGAATATTATAAAATATTACAAATTAAAAATATATACATAATTTTGAAATGTATAAGAAAATAGAATCAAAGAATAAAGAAAAAAATAGTATATTTTTTTAGGTAAATAAAGAGTTTAGAATGAAAATACATAAATCATTTACCTGTAAAAAAGTTAAATATCATAATTACCTTTAGTAATCATTGATTGATTGATTGCAACTTTTAATTTATGATTTAATGCATGTGATTGCAACTTTTGATTTCTTATTCTTTTAGTACTTACAATATGTATTTTTAAATTATTAGATTAGAGAAACTATTGTACTTTTATATCTTACAAAATTATATTGTCTTTACAAAATTATACTGTCTTTACAATATTGTATGATTTACATAAAAAATATATAATTTTGATAAAATATTATACTTTTGTATGATTTACCTAAAATTATCTAATTTTGTAAGATATAAAAGCTTTTTTAACGACCCATACGTTAAAATTATTACGTTGGAAATAATTTAATTGATATAGAATCAATACATTAAAATCATATCAATTACTTACCAATATCTTATTTGGTATAAAATAAATACGTTACAAATATATTTAGTACTCTAATTATATTGATGTTGTATCACCAATTGAGTGAATCAAATTATCATTAAAAATACATAAAAATAATTTATCTCACTTGATTTCCTTCGGATAAATATTATTATATATCTATTTTAATAAAGTGTTTTAGGCATATCATTGCTTTTATATATTGTATGGATTTTTTGATAAAAAAATGCATAATTGTTATTATAAAAATAAAGTATATTTTCAAAATATTTAAAATACAACATGTGCCATCGTCATTCTCTGTATAGAAAAACTAATTATTATTTTCTATTTTCACTTTAATAAGATTTCTTGCTAATACTACTAAATTATTTAAAATATAAAATCTGAAAGTAATATATATATATATATATATATATATATATATATATATATATATATATATATATATATATATATATGAAATTTTTTAGAGATTATTAAATAAAATAAATATATTAGATCTATTGACTATTTTAAAAAAAACATATTTAAAAATAACTATGGGTGTTAATAAGCATAAGTAATAATTAATAGAATGAAACATAAGTACTGTATGAATAAATAGTAATAGAATGAAATATAAGTAATGTATGAATAAATAGTAATAGAATGAAACATAAGTAATATGTGAATAAATAATATCAAAATTGTATAATATTTTTTATTAATCATACAATTTGTTTGTCATTTATAAAATTTAAATATTTAACTGGACAAGTTCATCAATAATCAATATATAGTTATCTATATATAATATAATATAATTGAAATATTACCATTAAAACTTTAATGGGTCAATTATATCCAAATACAAAATAATATATCACGGATACACACGGGTAATTATATGGTACACGCATATGGTACTGATATTAACACATTTAATTAAATGTTGAATAATAACGAGAATAAGTTTACAATTGATTTAAATAGTTTTATAAATAATTCCAAAACAAAAATATTTATATATAGGAATAATTAACTATTGATTCAAATATTTTTATATATGGAATAATATATTTGATTTGTAAATTGAGTTTAATCAAATATATTAAATATTTATTATTAATTGTATTATATAATTTGATAGAATATTTCTTTATTATAATTTGTCAATTTAAGATTTTTTTATTATAAAATATTTTAATTATCATCAAATGTTTTTAAACAATGTTAAAATTAATTTATTTTTGTTTTAAAAATATCATCAAAATATTGAATATTAATAGAAACATGAAGTTACTGATAAAAAAAATAGAATATTAACGGGAACATGTAGTTATTAATCAAAATATTGAATATTAATAGTTTTTTTAATATTAACGGGTACATGAAGTTACTAATAAAAATATTGAATATTAAAGGCAATATTAAATTACTGATCAAAATATTAAATGTATTGAATATTAACGGAAACATGAAGTTACTGATAAAAAATGGCATGTTAACGAGAGCATAAAGTTACTGATCAAAATATTGAATATTAACGAGAACACGAAGTTATTGATCAAACTATTGAATATTAACGGGAAAGCAAAGTTATTGATCAAACTATATTGAATATTAACGGGAACATGAAGTTATTAATCAAAATATTGAATATTAACGAGAACATGAAGTTAGTAATCAAAATATTGAATATTAACATGAGTATTAAATTACAGAGCAAAGTATATAATATTAACGGGAACATGGAGTTTCTGCTAAAAATATTGAATAATAACGAAAACATGTCGTTATTAACTGAAACAAATTTAGAATATTAACTGAAACAAATTTAGAATATTAACGGAAACACGAAGTTAGCGATCAAAATAATGAATATTAACGGGAACATGAAGTTATTAATTACTAAAATATTGAATTTTAACGGGAACATGAAGTTACTAAACAAAATATTGAATATCAACGAGAACACGAAGTTACTGATCAAAATATTAAATATTAAGGGGAACATGAAGTTACTGGTCAAAATATTGAATATTAACGGGAAATGAAGTTTATTGATCAAAATATTGAATATTACTGGGAACACGGAGTTACTGATCAAAATATTGAATATTAACGGGAGCACGGAGTTATTGATTAAAATATTAAATATTAACGGGAGTACAAATTTAATAATCAAAATTTTGAATATTATCGGAAACATTAAGTTACTGATCCAAAATTTAAAAATTAACGGGAACAAATTTTAAATATTAACGGGAACACGAAGTTACTGATCAAAATAATAAATGTTGACGGGAACACGGAGTTATTGACAAAATATTGAATATTAACAAGAACACGAAGTTACTGATAAATTTTTGAATATTAACAGAAAAATATTAAGTTACTGATAATTTTTTTGAATATTAACGAAAACGAATTTGGAATATTAACGGGAACACAGACTTATTGATCAAAATAATGAATATTAACGGGAACAAGGAGTTACTGATCAAAATAATGAATATTAACAAGAACATGAAGTTACTGATCAAAATATTGAAAATTAACGGGAAGAAATTTGAAATATTAACGGGAATACGAAGTTACTTATCAAAATAATGAATATTAACTGGAACATGAAGTAACTGGTCAAAGTATTTTTCTATTAATTATGTATTTTGAATGAATCATTATTATAAATGGAGTTTGTAGTGGTTTCTCATTGGCCTACAAGAGAGAGCTGATAGTTTGAGATTGGTGAGCCAAAATAATTAATTTTCTCCTTAACTAGCCAAAAATAATCGATTCTCCTTAGCTGATAGTTTGAGATTGGGCTAATATCTTTTATTTTTCTCAATCACAATGCGCGAAAACGACGGGTACCTGTGCGAACGCACGGGTAAGACACTAGTTTCTGATTAATCCTTTTAAAAAGATCTTTGAACAACATGACTATCATGTCTGTTAAAACTATATCATTTCTGATTAATCCTTTTAAAAAGATGTTTGAATAACATGACTATCATGTCTGTTAAAACTTGCTGGCTTATGCTGTAACCAACTAACTATAATCAAGAACACTGCAAATTCTTGTTCTAGTCTTCTTTTTTTTCACGTCCTTTTTTTCATTCTAAAATTTTATATACAATTTTTCGTTGTCAACAAAGACGTCATACACGACGTCGTATTAAATACCAATGTCATGGTTGGTTCGCCCGAATCAGTGCTTCTTTCGTTTCTTGAATTATCATTAAATTAAAGAAGATATTTCAAGTTCGAGATAAATATGTTTTCTAAAATTAGATAATATTTTATTTGAAAGTTTCCAAAAAAAAGTATTTGGTTTATAATATAAGTTACTATCTTATTTTATTTAATTAAAATGAAGGTGTCATTCAAAACAAGTCATCATGATTTCCTTTATTTTGGATTTCAAAATCAAAATCTAGTTTACTTTGTAAGAATATGTTATATTTTAATTTTGAAAAATATTTTTTAAAGTAATTTATTATATATTATATAAATGTAATAAAAAATTATCCAAAATTATAAGGTAAACAAGCAACAAACTAAGTTGTTATTCTTTTTAGATAATAAAATCAATCCTCTAAAAAATTACATTTATTGACTTATGAGACACAACATTGTTATACATGCGCCTTTGAACTCTCTATAAAAGATTCACCGTCTTTGATGCAAAAAAATTAAAAATGACAAAATTTAATAGTATGAAAGCATATTGATTGTCGCTGCATATTTTCTTATATTTTACCATTTTACTTGAAAAGACTTTGAGGGCTGCTTGTCCCCACTGGTGGACAAATGTCAATTAAGTGCACACATGTAAGTTTCCTTCCTACACAATTGTGCACCTTAACATCTACTGGTCTAAGTGTCAGTCTCCTATTTTGTGGGGAATTAAGAAATTCACAGACATTTGTTTCTTTACAGCTACTTAGAACCTCTAAATTATATATCAAATATGACATCTCTAACATAGTCATGCAAATACTTGAAGTCTGAAAACTTCTTACAATAAATTGTGTGTTCGTCAAATATATTCAAACACGTCTTGCGACAAACAAGACAAACTCCATCAATAAAAAATAAGATAATCATGAGACGATATTTAATGATAGTAAATTTGTTGGCCTAACTCATCATAGGAATAACAATGAGAAAATTATGAGAATGTGTTATTTGCAAACAACGAAATACTACTTTATGTCTTTTATGATCATATCAAACTGTATGACCATGTCTTGAACACTTTTACTAAAAAAGGATATTCAACAAAACTCGTTATGTTTTAGAAGGGACAATGTTCTCATTAGTAAAACTAGTAAGTTCAAAATATAGAATCGCCGCATTAAGATCATCCAAAACTTTGCTGAAATTAGAGTCTGCACCATATATTTTATTGACTTTTAATATATACGATCTTGTAACACTTAAGATTGGCCCTAGAAGTCAAAAAAGCATATGAGAAACTCTTTAAAAGATCTCTTAGTTGTGGTAGAAGATGCATTAACTCAACAGTCCTATTAGCTCTCTTCATCGATAAAGCATCCATCTCAACTAACATTTCTTCCAAGAAATTTCATCCCTAACATTTGTCTCCCAATTTTCGTGAGGAATGACCCCACAAAATCTATTACAATCACATAACGGCCAACAAAACTTAGTCTTATTAATATTCAATTTGAGACCTTACTTTGAATTTGTCTCCTGAATAATGTTAATAGCTTTAGCCACCGCATCTAAATCTCCTATGATGATCTTGTCATCAAGATATCACAATTGTCCCTAACAGATCACTTTGTTACACTCTAGTATGGTTGACATAATATGTACATCACTAAGGTGCAACTTCGTTGTCTAAACATTAAAAAAAAAAAAAAACTCACTGAAAAATAATTGGGCATCTCACTCTTATCTAGTGTGGAAGGGTTGTCGATCTATCATGTTGAAACATTCGAGAAATCTATTGTGAACATGTAGTCAAAAAATCATCTTCATATCATTTGCTTTAATACCATGTGCAAAATGACTTCAGCACTACCCGATATTCCGACCTCAAACGGAAAGTCATTAAAATATCGTACCATTGTGGAAAAAATTGGTAGTTAATGATTATATATTTTTTAAAATAATTTTAAAAAAATAGTAAAATAAAATTAGGTAAAAAAAATTGTTTTTATTTTCGGACAGTTTTTTGAAAATATTTTCAAAACTATAAATAACACAAGTTTTTTTTATTATTTCTTATATTTTGTAAAAATGAAAATAAAATAGTGTAAACAATAGCTAAAGTTATTATAGAACGATAAACATGCAGCTCTAAGGCCCTACATGAAGAAGATATGATATGGGCAAAGGTGATTTCAAGATCAGAAAGAGACAGTTCAAGAACACGACAGGGTGACCACGGCACTAAACTACTGGTATAATTTCTTTCCTTTTGATAAAGCACTAGTCATACACTTGAACTTTTCTTCCTCCATGGAGATTTTCATAGATTTTAAATTTGATATATTTTCTGCATTAATTAGTTTACAAGAACGTTGTTAGGAGTGTGTGTTTTTTGAGTCTGGATCTGCTCCGGTTAGGCATATATCCAGTTTTTCGGTTACCTTTTCGGATGCACAACACGTGGTTAGTCAAAAAATTAATGGTTCAGATTGAAAATTTAAAATTAATATTTATAATTAATTTATAAAACAATAGAAAATACGTTTCTCTTTCAACTTGCTTCATCTCTTTCACTTTCCATTCACACAGTTTTCTCTTTTATAAATCCACACTACTGTTCATCATATTCTTTGTTTGGATCTTTCACCACCGTTCGTCGCAACCGCCATACAAGCCAATTCGAAGATCTACTCACCATTGTCTAATTTCAACGAGGTTGATGCACCGTTCATATTTGTTCAAAAACTTTCTCTTTACACTTCGCAAATCGCAAAGATTTACCAAAATTTTTTTTAGGGGAAATTACAGAATCAAACTAAGGTGCGTTTTGTGGAGAGCTCCGTCGTCGCAACGACAAGCTTAACGACAATTGTTGATTTTTAGATTTAAAAATCCTTGCCATTAGATTATTGGTTTTTCCATGTATGCAATATATGTTGAATGAACATAATCAATGGAGGACAACCGTAAGAGTATGACGGCGAGAGGTGTAAACTTGTAATAGTACGGCGACGAGTGGAGAGTGAAGGGAGAAGCAGTTGGTTGTGTTAGGTCAAGTATTAGAAAGATGTTGTGAAAATGGAATTTTATTTATTTTATTAAAAAATACATAATTTTACCATATTTAATCTGAACCATTGAAAGTTTAATTGCCATGTGTCCAAAGATTGGTAACGAAAATGGATAACTGGACTATTTGAAAACTGGAGCAGATCCGGATTCGTGTTTTTTTTCCTTATCTTAAAAGTTATGAGGTGAAAACAACTGATTTCATAACTATCATTGATGATAGGGTAAAAGAACATTTTTACACAACACAAACATGGAATTAATATGATTAGACGTGCCCACGTGTAAAAACATTTTACCAGGGTTCCTTGCTCACCTTTTGGGTCAAATCGCTTTATAGCTACTACATTGCCAAAAACCTCCTGACCGACAACTCTAGTCGGTTTAAAACTGTTTGTTGCAACTCTAACTTCATTAAAACACAATTTCTTCACCTCCTCTCTTTTCTTATTCACTTTGGATATACTTTCCCTTTCTCGTGGAAGCTAGTGGAAGCGGTGGTGGTGGGATTCCTGGTGGTACTTGGAGGAGTGGAAGTGGAAGCGGTTGTCATGGTGGTGGGATTCTGGGTACTTGACTCACATATTACAAGTTTCCCAAATAATTATGCGTTCATATATTACAAGTTTCCCAAAGCATAACAGTATTGTATATTACCATAAACAATGACCATGTCAGTTTAGTAGCAAAACTATACACAGCAAAAATCACATCATAAAAACTAAACACCTCAAAATCAGTTGCTTCAAAATTTTCAATCACTAATCCATGGTGTCACAGTAGAATTTCTAAACAAAAAAAACACAATATTTAGAGACATGGTCATTAAATAGCATTACTTAAAGGTACGTGAATATAGACATGATCATGAAACTGGTAATATTATATTTTGAATGGAATGAATAATATTCAATTCCTTCGGGCCAATGTTTTACAAAATATATGAATCCATAGTTATGTGATGTAAATTCCGCTTGATTTTATATATAAATTGTTGTATAAAGTTTCATGGTTGTCTTGTGGTTCAGATGACTAAAAAGGGTTTCATTTTATTTAAGACCTCAGAATTAAGAGAGACTAAAAGTGTATTTAAGTCAAGTTTATTTTTGTCTTAATTTTAAGTGAAAAATAAGATAAAATATTTTGAAAGAAAATTACTATTATTATCATTTTATTTATAATTTAAAGCAAAAATTAATGTGGTCCATAATGAGTTTATTATAATATTGATTTGACTTAGTCCAAGTCATTAAATACTATTCTTTTATATGTATATATACATCTACTCTCTTCCTTTTACCTATAGTAGAAAAAATAAAATATCTTAATGTGATAATCTAACAAAACCTCTTTTATTCTTCTTTTTCTTTTTCTTTTTTTGCTTTTTTGTTTTTGGATTACATCTTCCGGTCATCTCAAAGAGTATTTCTTGTTGTTCTGATACCTCAGATTTATAATGAGAATCTGGGAAGAACCTGTTGAATCCTGGGGGATTTGCGCTTATGAGGCGGATAAATCATTAAGGACAGTGTTTTTACACGCCTCAGATTTATATAATTGTTTATTATTTTGTAGGTCAAAGATCAATGATTACAAGAAAATGGAATCAATCTACATGGGTGATCAAATTCTACAACAATCTTAAGGATTTATGCTTTATCATGGTTGATGCTGTTAAATATTCAGGTTCTATATTTTCAAATTCTACAACACTTACAACTAAGGCACGTCTCTAAAGATTGTGTAAAATATGTTCGATAGGTGACTTCATGCACAAAAGAGAGTGAATTGTGGTATTCAAATTTTGCCATTAATTTTGAAGTTTTAATACTTAAGTAGTAAATTGTTAGTATTATAACAAAAAGTAGTAGAAAATAAAAACGGTAAAGTAAATATCAGAAATTAAAAGATAAGTGTTAGAGAGATGACACCGGAAAATTATTTAAGTTCGGTCAAATGTTGACTTAGCTCTGTTTACGAGAGATCTTTTGGAGATTTCATTATGATATTGAGTTTTTACAATTGATGCCCACGAACCTTTGATACAAGTAAATCGAGATATTTTACACTAGCTTAAATAGAGAGAGAGAGAGAGAGAGAGAGAGAGAGAGAGAGAGAGAGAGAGAGAGAGAGAGAAGAATTAGAGAAATCCTGAATTCTGGTGAAAATTGAAGTGAGGAAAAGTCTCTTTTATATAGGAAAAAAATTGGCTCAAAATGGAAGCAATTCATTAGTTAAGTAAATGACCTAATTGATTAGGTACTTGTAGTAGTCAATTATAGCTGCCCAAATTGGAAATCACTACCAATCAATAAAATATTGCTATAATCCATTATATAATGGATTAAGATTCACCTAATCGGTTAGAATAGTATTCTAATTGATTGCATCTCCCAATCAATTACACAGACCCTAAATTTACTAAATAGGTCTTAAAAACTTTTTTGTGTTTTTGTTAGGTAAAGAGAGGCTTCAAAAATTGTTTTTTGTGTGCGCGCGTGAGTATGTTTGCGTGTGATGCCTTAGTATCTTAGGTGTTACTCTCCGACTTTCACAAAACTTTGGTCACTCAAAAAGACACAACCGGACGAGCTTTCACATTTTTCTTTCTTTCAAAATTATGAGGTTTCAATTTCCTTTGTCAAATACACTGATCATACAAGCTCTTCATTAGAACCTTGAATCTCTTACTTGATGAGGCTTGAGATTTCTTCAAGTTAATCAACACCATCAAAGAGTTGGAAAGATATTACCACTAACTTCAGCAACCATTAGTGTTGTCCGCATCAAAACACTAGGAATGTTGTTAGTGGGATTGTTAACTTCATACCTACAAGCACATTGATCCAAATTCTCCCTCTTTTTAATGATGACAAGAATCAATCAAAGTGGTGATAAAATTAAAAAAAACAGAGATAAAGTTTGAAGTGGTTAAATTCCACCTCATATGAGTAAAGAGTATACTTCTCTCCCATCAGCATAATCAAAAAGGTGGAAAAATAAGCTTAAATGTGATATATGTGATATGTTTGTTTTATTCTTGAAAACAAGTCTCTAAGAGCTTGTTTTAGATCGTAGAGAGCCCTTTTCATTTTGAAAACATCAATAAGAAAATTTTCATAAAATCGGGAGGATGATCAACAAGCACTTCCTTATGGATGTAACTGTTTAAAAAATGCACTATTTACATACATTTGGAAGAGTTTAAGAAAATATAATTCATGAGAAAGCTAGAAACATCTTTATGGATTCTAGTCAAGCTACAAGGACATAGGTTTCACAAAAATCTATCCCTTTCTATTGATTGTAACGTTTCGCAATAAGTCTGGATTTATTTTTTAAAACATTGTCATCTCCGTCCAACTTGTTGCGAAAGACCCAACGGGTACCAGACACTTGATTAGTGAAAGCTTTGGGAATGAGTTCCAAAACTTTATTTTTCTCAGATAGATTTAATCTTTCTTACATAACAAGATATTAATGTTATTTGATGATAGCTTCATTAATTCCCTTTGGCTCAATTTTTAAAACAAAAGCCAAAAGGTTATATACCTTGTTAAGGGAGTGTTGAGATGTAATTCCTTTAGAAATATCAACACTCTAAATGGGATGGTCCTTAGTGGTTCACTAATATTTTAATAGACTTTGATTCTCTAAGTTGACTTATTCAACTTTAGTCTCTCCATTTGGACTTTGGACTTCCTCTTGTCTTTTTTCCCTTGATCATCATCTTCTAATGATGTTCTTTCAGGGATACCTACACAATTAACAACCTATACATCTACCTACTAAGGGTTGGTTCAACAAAGGTAATATGTATGATTTATTTTATGGTCATGGTATTTTCAAAAAGGATTTTTAAAAGGATTTTATTTCAAGGTTTTTAAATACCATGTATATAAAATATACATTATTACCTTTGTCATATAACTTACTTAAAAGTAAATTGTGCAATAAAATTTTAGTCAAAAGAACAACTTAAAGGAAAGATCAGGGCTCTTACCAAACGATTTTTTCTACTTGTAAGAGTGAAACAGGAGAACATATTTATTTCTTCAGTAGTATGACTTGAAGAGCATTAGTCGATATCAACTTTTGAATTCAAGTTGCCAAGCACATTTACATCACAATTCGACTTTTCAACCTTTCGTATCCAAATCTCTTTGGATCTTTTGATGTTAGTGAAATACATGTTATAAGCATACATATTCCTCTTTTTACATTCACAACTCTCTTTATAGAAAGGCGAGGGAGGATATCCTTGTTTGCTTTCATGACTCTTTTTAGTAAAATAAAGCATAGCAATATGGGCATCTTTATTACAGTAATTTCATTTTTGGATTTTGCACTTAGATGTTTGGATGGGCATTACAAATATTGTTAAAGCTTTTACTTTTGTTATTAGGTTCATAACCCAAATCATCCTTATTGCAAGACGCCATTAGGTTACCTAACAAAATATTCAACTTGTCTCTTCCTTTAGTGAATTTATCAAGTATGTTTTGAACATCATCAATTTTATTTTTCAAAATGTCATATTGATCACACTTGATTGATTTATCTAAGAATTTTTAAGAAGAGGATGAGTCGTGAATTAGATCATCTTGTCTTTCTTTATGCCATTTTATTTCTTCCAATAAGTATATATTTTTCAATTTAAAGGAAGAAATAATGTCTTTGGAGGTAGAACCAGTTTGTTATAATTTACTTGTTTCTTTAATTAGCTTTTTACATATGTGAAACAAGTATTGATAAATAAGAGGTTACATCATCTTCTTCATGATTTATCATGAGACACATATTTGCTTCTTCCTTGTTAGAGGATTCCACATCATTGTCATCCCAAAATATGTAGGCTACCTTAACTTCTTTTTGTTGTTTCTTGGAGATTCTTTGATTTTGAGGGCATTTCGGTCTTATGTGCCCTTCCTTTCTGCATTGTTGGCATGTAGGAATGAAGAAGTATATATCTTTCTTCATTTTTCTCTGGGCAACTTGGAAAAAAATTGATGCCTTAAAAACTCCATGATTTTTTTAAACATGAGTTTCATGTATATGTTAATCTCACTCTAAAAACATTCATATTCTAATTCCATATCTTTAATGTTAGTATCCTTGAGTGCAATGATTTTCCTCTTCTTCTTGTCATTTTATTCATCATCAGCAAGTTTTTTTATCTCCATCTCATGTTCCTACAATTTACCAAAAAGAGTGTGTGCGTCCATGGTTGCTAAATCCATAGATTCATAAATCATAGTGACTTTAGGTTACCAACTCTGGTTTAGGTATATAAGATTTTCACAACCAATTCCGCTTTTAAAATTTTTTTCCAAAATTCTCATATGACTCACAATATAGGTAAACCATGTTTGTATTTGATTTATGTTCTCTTCAGGTTTCATTTTAAAATTTTCAAACACGTGAGTTAATGTGCCCAATTAGTTCCTTCATGGGTAATTTGGAGGATGTCCCACATTTTTTTGCAGTTTCACGATGAGAAACTCGCAAAAAATTCATCAAGACCAAGAGAGAGGTGGTAATGAAAAAATTTCCCTTCAAACTGTACTGCACATTTTCTTTATCATCTTTTATCCAATCCTTTTTAGATTTGTCCACTACAACACCATTGACATCGTGTGTAGGAATAAATAAATCTTCTTTCACAACCTTCAAATACCATTATCCATCCTTTCAGTGAAAAGATTCATTTTCTCTTTCCATAAACTATATCCTTCTCCATTAAAGGATGGGCTCCATTAAAGGATGGGGTTTGTTTAGTGATGACTTGAAGTCATTTTTCCTCCTGAAAAGATTAGTCTTTAACAAGAGTTAGACTCTGATATCACTTGTTAGAAGATTAGTCTTTTATGTATGCAATGTGACCAACAATCATGACTCAATGCGTGTGGTACTATTTCGTGGAAATCTAATTTTTGTTACTGATATTCATCCACTAAGTGTGGTCCCTCTTCAAACCCGGTTCCTCTTTAAACTCAAACTCATCACTGATCCCCGCTTGTGGATCAAGGATTTTCGGCAGTTCTCAACATGACACATGATGCATGACATACAGATGAAACAATATTATTGGTTCCATTTCGAATCGTACACAACAACATACAAGTCAACCACAATAGTTCTCACTCAGAATTACACGTCTCAACATCAACCAGAAATAATTATACAAACATATAGAATATTATTTAACTCTTCATAATATTCTATCACAATAAATTAACTCATCAAACACATCAAAACAGCAGCCAAACATTAGTCGCATACGAAAACAACACCAAAATTAGAGGAGAGTGAGGATCCTTCAATACCCTTCATCCAATTGACATCAACATTTGAGTAATTCTCCCCCTTACCTTAATTTTCAGCAGCAAAATCCAAGGTCTTATGGTTTCTCCTTCCTATAGCTCTTTAGGGTTTGTTGCATCTTTCTCTCTTTTCCTCTTTTACGTATCAGACAAACTCTCACTCCCCTCACTTAATCTATTTAAATGACCTAATAGTATTTTTTTTTAATTTTCAACTCTCCTTTAAATATTAGGCTCTTACTCCTTATGACTCAAATTCAATTAGAGTTCTAATTTCACCCCCATAACTTACAATTCCTATATTTTTATTACTTTAATTAAACAATAATCTTATAACTCCTTAATTTCCAAATAAATCGTAAAAAATAAAATAAAAATTTATCACCGAGTTAAATAAGTAAAAGAAATTTAAAATTCAATAAATTAAATAATGGAAAATTTGGGGCGTTACATCCCACACATTCTTCGCAACGTGTTTCGAATATAGAGCCAACGAGGATAAGTCATACGGATCTCCTCCAAACCCCTCAGAAACGACATCAACTTGGGGCGGCTCAACCTAGACTGATTGAGCTTCCGATGCATCAAGATGTGACACCTACCTCCTCTAGGAAGACGAAGTCGAAGATGCATGAATCCTAGAAGTTGACGTCATCGCATCAAAAGAACTAGAAGCCACTGATGCTTGCAAGAGTCAGGTTCTTTTCCTACGAATTGATGCATGATGGGTGTTCGCGGTGCGGTTTGGGCGGTTTTTACGTAAAAAAATCATCCGAACCGCAAGAGAAAAAAGTGTGCGGTTCGGTTTGGTTCGGTTGGCTTTTAGAAATAAAACCGAACCAAACCAAACCAAACTAATGCGGTTTGGATTGGTTCGGTTGGTTCGGTTTTTTTACAAAAATTTATTGAGCCATACATACATATATAGATGACAACATAACTTTGTATTTAGTCATTTATGTGTTATCAAATAACAATAAAATTCATCATATTTGGATAACAACTTTCCATTTAATATACAAAAATAAAATTAGATAAAAGTGGAATAAAAATCATAAAATAGTAGCATAAAACAATATAAAAAAGCATTATAATGAAATAGAAAAAAAGAGGAGATGAAAAATTAAAGAAGATGAAAAAGAAAGAGCATAAGAGATGAGAGATTGGATAAGAAGAGGAACATTAAAAACGTAATTCCAAGAGAGAACATACAAAATAAAAGACTAGAAAAGAGGAGATCATATGTACTTTAAAAAGAAGATGAGAAGAAGACGCAATACCGCTAGGAGAGATTTAAGAAGACTTAAACTGAAACTTTAAGTGTGAGGAAAAGAAAATCATTTGTAATTGTAAGGTTAAGGCATAATAGGTTTAAGTTTGGGTTGGATATAAGTTAATTGAAGTTTGGGAGTTGTAGCATAATGCGGTTTGGTTTGGTTTGGTTTGGTTTGTAAAATACAAACCGCAAACCGAACCGAACCGTGCGGTTTGTTAAAAAATGGCCCAAACACATCCAAACCAAATGTGGTTTTTTGCGGTTTCGGTTTGGTTCGGTTCGGTTTTGCGGTTTTCTATTGGACCGGTTTGGTTTTGAACACCCCTACATGATACGACACTCTGTCAAGCCTCGATCTATCAGCCATAATGTCTATAATTAAACCACACACGCATTACATAGTAGAAAAAATCAAACACAAATGAAACACAATGAAAATCAAGACAAACAATATAGACAGACCAAATATAGAAATGCATTTTTTTCCTATTTCTAAGAAAACAATTTGATCAAATATGAAAGTGTGTTTTTATATTAACTTGCAAATCAGTAAAAATGAAAATGACGTAAATGCATGAAAACCTAACTTTCTCAAAACATATTGTTGATCTAAACTACCTATCAAACACATTAGTGACTTAAATAACCTATCTAAACTACTCACTCATTACCTTTGATCTATGATGCATGGTGCGGGAATGGAGAAGATGGATGAAACATTGAAACCTGCGCGAGAAATGGCAGCCCAGTGAAAAGTAAAGTAAGCAGTGGCATGTCAGCGTTGAACAAGAATAGCATAGTCAGTAAAATAACCAATCTCCATCGTTTAAGACAACTCCATGCACAACTGGTCCACCGATCCCTGCACCACCAAAACCACTTGGTGGCGCTTCTCCTTACCCACTGCACGCGCCTTCATGCACCCTCAACCTACACCTCCCACATTTTTCATCTTGCAACACACCCTGACCTGCGTCTCTTCACCTGCATGCTCAAATATTATTCCCGAATTGGTGCTCACACACAACTACTACTTTCTTTCTTCAAACATATGCTGCACCACTATCAAATCAACCCCGATGCATCTTTCTATGCGCTTTTGATTAAATCTGCTCGAAATGATAGCATCTTCTTTCTTCCTCATCTACTCAAATCGGGACATTCTCGTGATCATTATGTTCGAAATGGAATTTTGGCCATGTATGCGAAGTATGGACCTATCGAGTTTGCCAGGAAACTGTTTGATGAAATGACTGATAGAACAGTTGCAGATTGGAATGTGATGATCTCTGGATACTGGAAGTGCGGGGATGAAGATGAAGCCAGTAAGCTTTTCTATCTTATGGGTGAACAGCAGTCTATAAGAAGGAATGTTATTACTTGGACCACCATGATTTCCGGGTATGCAAAGAACAAGAATTTGAAGACTGCAAGGATGTATTTTGACAAAATGCCGGAAAGAAGTGTGGTATCATGGAATGCAATTCTATCAGGGTATGCTCAGGGGAGAGCACCACAAGAGACTGTAAGATTGTTCAATGACATGCTTAGCTCGGGAAATGTTGAACCTGACGAAACAACATGGGTAACTGTCATATCATCTTGTTCATCTCTTAGTGACCCTTGTCTTTCAGAATTCATTGTCAGAGAACTAGACAACAGAATAAGTGTCCGCTCAAATTATTTTGTCAAGACAGCTCTTCTTGATATGTATGCAAAATGCGGGAATCTTGAGGCAGCTCAAGAGATTTTTGAGCAATTGGGTGTGTATAAGTATAGGAGTTCTGTTCCATGGAATGCTATGATTTCTGCACATGCAAGAGTAGGGGATATATCTTTGGCAAGACACCTCTTTGATAAGATGCCACACCGAGATACCGTCTCTTGGAATTCAATGATTGCTGGTTATACTCAAAACGGCGAGTCATTCATGGCGATCAAACTGTTTGAGGAAATGATCTCTAGTGAAGATTCAAAACCAGATGAGGTGACCATGGTGAGTGTTTTTTCTGCTTGTGGACACCTTGGAGAACTAAGTTTGGGTAATTGGGCTTTGAGCATCCTCAAAGAAAATAACATCCGGATTAGCATTTCAGGATACAACTCTTTGATTTACATGTACTCAAGATGTGGGAGCATGGAAGATGCTGCATTGATATTTCAAGAAATGGTAACAAGAGATTTAGTTTCCTATAACACATTGATTTCCGGGTTTGCAGAGCATGGGCAAGGATTGGAGTGCATCAAACTACTGTCAAAAATGAAAAAAGACGGAATTGAACCGGACCGCATAACATATATTGCTATACTAACTGCATGCAGTCATGCCGGATTACTGGAAGAAGGTCAAAAAGTTTTTGAATCAATCAAATTCCCTGATGTTGACCACTATGCTTGTATGATTGATATGCTGGGTCGAGTTGGTAGATTAGAAGAAGCTGTGGAGTTGATTCAAAGCATGCCAATGGAACCCCATGCAGGAATTTATGGATCTCTTTTAAATGCTACTAACATTCATAAACGAGTGGAACTCGGCGAACTTGCTGCAGCTAAACTGTTCAAGATAGAACCGCATAATTCTGGAAATTACGTGTTGCTAGCTAACATGTATGCTTTGGCTGGTAGATGGAAGGATGTTGACAGAGTTAGGGATGCAATGACAAAACAGGGAGTGAAGAAAACAACTGGCTGGAGCTGGTTGGAGCATAACTTATAAGTTTGAAGAAAACAACTGGCTGGAGCTGGTTGGAGCATAACTTATAAGTTTATGGAAAATACCAATTGGTGGCTAGGTGTGTGTGTGTGTGTGTTTTTGTAGAGACAGGTCATAGCACCCACAAGATTACAGTTCACCTTCACCAATTCTCATCTATGCTGCACAGAAGTTTTTGGAGGTGAACCAACCAAACGAATTTATAAATGACACTCCCCACAATACTCATCTATTACTTATTTGTCACCTGCCTTACAATCAGAAATTCCCTTTATTATTTTATTTCTTGTTATTTATTTATAATAATTTTAAATTTTCTTCATGCAATCACTTTGTACAGAAATAATACAAAATTGAATGCTTGCACTACAATATAACACTACTCCTTTTAATCAAATTGTACCCAAAGTAATTAAAAAATCACAAAGCAACAGCTGAAATCAATTTGAAGGCTTGTTTTAAATTTATATTATGCCTTAACATTCTCTTAAATGCCGCAATAAATTAAATGACACGTCTAATAATTAAAGTGTTTAATTTAAAATTGTCATAAAATAATTGCTATTTGGATTACAAATGATATCTAAAATTTAGCAAAAATTAGAGTGCACAAACATCAGTCATTGAGGAAATTTCATGAACTGAAACTTCCCATTCTATGGTTATTGCACAGCATACAAATCATAAATGGACTGCGTGCACAAGAGGAACAAAACGCCTACACTTGCCTTATTCCTTAAAAAAACGAAAGGCATGCACTGAAGCTCAAACGTTTAAGTATAAGTGTTGCATCATTGACGCCAGTTTTAATCTAGTGCAACTTCTCTGAATTTTAGTATACAATCCAGTGCTTTCTTGAAATCATTTTCTTCAAGTGCAATATTGAACCGACAATATCCAGGAATTCCAGTCCAAGAGCCACTATTGATGCATAAACCAGTGGCTTCGAGAATGGCATTCCTAATATTTGAGTCGTCGAGCGTTATTTCCTTAGCAGCATCTCCTTCGCTGACTTCACCTTTTGATGACAACTTTATCTTAATAGTCTTTTTGAGATAGGCGGAGGGTTTGGCCACAACAGATACGCCAGCACACGATTCAAGTACGTCCCACCCATTCTTCTCAAGTACCTAGGGAAGTATATCCCAAAAAAATTGTTTAGCATTTTTTTAATAAAATAAGAAAAAACTACAACGATAAAAAACAAACCATTTAAAAGGAAATTCAAACAGAAATGTTTAGCAGATAAAAATATTACCTCCTTCAAGCGAGCAGACCTACTTCTCAAAATCTGTGTATGTTCAACAATAGCATCCGATAGAATTGATGATTTCTGCTCTCTAAGATCCAGCAACTTCTTTGTAGCATATCTAACAGTACTATGAGGTTTACTTAATCCCGGATAACTATGAAATGCGTCAACCAAAACCGACTGGTTAAGAATAAGAAACCCAAGCCTGAGAACATCATTGAGCATCTTAAGAGACAGTCCTCCAAGAAGGGACACACAGAATGATGGCTTGATTGAAGAATTCAGATTAGACAAACACCCCTCCAAATCCCAGCCACCCCAGCCTTTACAGTCAAATTCTAAACCAGAGGATGACGTATCAATTATAACTCTTGCACCAAATCTAGCACAGGTGCCCAAAATCTCTCCTATCTCCTCGTTGCTATAAACTAAGCCAGTGGGATTGATTGTAGGTCCAGAAATATACACCCATGGGTTTTTCACAGTGCCAAGGACTCCAGTCAGTGCCTTTTCTGTGAACTTAAAACCTACACTGGCATCAGTTGGAACTGTCACTATGTCAGCTTTCAAAAATGTAGCAGAAGAAACATAGTTCCCATTTGATCCAGCTGGAAAACAGAGGGTGCCGCCTTCTTTATTGCAGCAGAGGACCAGTTTATTGAAAATTGCTTTTGAATTGTCAGCATATATAAATTCTGTACGGCTATCTGTTGGAAACCCATAGTTGCTTTTGACGAAAGTTTTTATGCTTGTGGTGACATCAATTTCAGACTCAGACATGTTTTGTCGAGCAAAACTTTCAAAAATAGCAGCCTTAACAGGAGATGGAACAGGCAAAAAGATTTGATCAACGTCCATGTGGATCAGGGAACCATTCTCCACCTCATCAATTGCTAGCTCGGCATTATTAAGGACGGACACGGCTGATTTCGCAAATCCTATCATATCAATTGATTTGACATTTTCACTGCTTCTCTGGAGGACAAAGGTTAAATTTGAGTAATGAGAAAACTAACCATGGGAAACAACTAATTCATGGTCATCTCATAAATAGCTATACATAAGATATACTACCTCCGTTTCAAATGAACGTCACTTTAACAAAGAAAATTTGTTTCAAAATGAATGTCATTTTGACTTTTCAGTAGAATTAATTTTTTTCCAATTATGCCATCTAATTATTACTAAAAGGAAAATGAAAAACTGGTGAATATTAGGAGCAGGTGCTACACACTAAAAACAACTTTAGTTTTCAAGCCTAAAGGAAAATGAAAAGGACATGAAGACAGACCTCAGAAGGTGCACGCCGACAGGCCAGCTGAAAAGCAAGAAGCTCGTGAAAAATACATCCATAATAGTACTGACTGATTAATGCGGTATTGCCTTCTAGTAACTCAACAGTTTTGGACAGTGCATTAAAGAGGGACTCTTCTTCTGAAATGACAAAAGCTACTTCTAAATCTGGATAAACCTGGAAAACATGTATGTCAGTGCCATTAATAAGAAACTGAGTAAAGTCAAGCCAGAAAAGAAGCCTATGGCACAACCTAAGTATGCCAATAAGTTAAGATGGAATATTACCTTGTTCTTTACCAGTCCGCAAATAATTGCCGCATGAGAGGGTAGAGGACTTCCTGAAAGATACTTCATGACCCCATTTGATCCCGGAAGGCTGGATAGCTCAAAGTGTTCTGATATGTCCAAGAAAAGACGAGATCCAACATCTCGTGTTGTATCTAAGAGGTGCACAAAAGCTGAGCTAGTAACAGCCTCAAAAATAGCAATTCCGGTCACCACCACTTGAGGCTTCAATTTCTTTATTAGTTCTATCAATAAGTCTGATTGCCGAGGGGCTTCAATTACCGTTATTGTCTCATCTAAAGAGCCATTAGTTCCCATATTCTGCTAGAAAGATAAAAACTTGTTAAGGTACATGCAACAATCTGATAAAACTGATTGGAAATTAAATAAAATGCACTGAAAAGATTTATTTATCATTGATATAACTCCCAGCAATCCACAAAACAGAGGAATACAACTCACTTATTATGTAAATTAGAAAGAAAGGGATAAAAAAGACAAGGGTGCACTAGGAATTCGAGAGCCTGGTCTCTCCCCCAACCAACCAGTCTACAATTGCAACAATACAAATATACAAGTTACTAAAGACAAATACATGATAGGTTTTTGTGACGTCGATTGCTCCAAGAAGCCGATCCCACCTAATGGTAAAAAAAAGCTGATTGCTGTTGTTTTGGTATATATGCTTTTGAAACATTGGATTCCTTACACTGAAAAGTGATGATATGATTTTCTCCAGTACTGTACTGTGTCAACAACTATTAATTTGATTGTGTTAAGAAAATGTCTAAAATTACAGTTAGGCTTGGGGTAGACATTATATAGCTATTAGTAGGAAGGTCACTTAATTGCTATTATACTATACTATAGGAAATTATAACAATTGCATGATAATACAAAAAACCACAGGCATGACATTCATACCTCAAGCGCCAAAGATGTTAACCACTGCCTAGGTAGGTGTCGAGTCAGATGTTCATCAACAATTGCAAGCCGAGGTGAGAACAAGCGAAGAGCATTCTCAATAGCTGCGTTCCTTGAAGGAAAAATGACAATATTCTTGCACAGGATTTCAAAAGATGATGTCAATATTGTAGTATATTATATGAACAAAACAAATATAATAAGGGGCATGTAGTTCCTAATCACTAGCCTGAGTAGAATGGCTTAAATGTAACGTGTATCAACAGAATTAAACTTAAGTACGGATATAAATCATAATGCAAGTTGTTCATCCAATAATAGAAAGATTTCTCCCGTGCCATTCAAATGAATGATGGAAAGGGGCTACTTTAAGTGGGAAGCTTCTGTAGTCTACCAAGAGACCAATTAAGAAATAAAACCGTTTTTCTTCTACTTATTTGTATTTCAATTTTTTTTATTATTATTTGTTTGTGGATAACATCAGTTTTTTAAAAGACAATTCCACCTGAACTAAAGCCAACATATCCTTACTTCTCTTATAGAATTTGTACTAACATTTAAGAGATATAGAATCATAAGAGCATGTAGGATTGTAGAGGAATTGATCTATAACTTATATGACAACTTGCCCTACTGACATATGGAAATAGTCTGGACAGGGTTCTAACAAGGAGAAGAGGAGTATTGAAAGGAGAATGAGTTAAATGCAGCATATGGTTTGGTCTCTCTAGTGTAATAAACCCAGAAAGAAGAATGTTTTTGATAATTATGAAATTAAGATTTGGGGAAAAATTATTCCATTCAACAGCTGAGGCGTATTTTTGGTAATGCAAGTTAGAAGACCTATCGAGTAACAAAATATACTCCTATTTAGAATTCCAGTCTGTATCTCTTAGGAATTCCTATTTAGAATAAAATAACCTCCAAAATATACTCCCTGACTTACTAACCCAAGCCAGTAGGAATTTTTGGGATTAGTGAATAAAATACCAGAATTTCTTAAATAATAGACCTGATTTAATGACATTGTGCCACCCATATCCAGAAGAAAGTTTTGGAAATTACAAAAGTAACTTTGTTACTTAATATTAACTTTTCTACTGTTCTTGAAACACATATATCACTACCCTATTCATTCATTAGTGCGTGGAATTTTGTTAGGCTGCATTTTAGAACCATGCTTAAATTATGACATACCTACTACCAACAGGAGATATTTACAGTAAGACCTTTCAATAAAGATAAAACCTAATGAATAACACATCATCTTATGCTAGATGCATAGGATGATGTATACCCATGGTATAGCATGGGTATATATTATATAGCACTGGTTTCTGCTTACATTGGCAGTGAGTGGAACATGATGATAAGTCTTCAAAAATCCAGCAATGAGATTGCGGAAGCGCTTGCTTCCGGCAGGTGGCTCATATGGAAAATGGGAATCATCTTTAAGAATGCTTGCAAGATAAGCAAGGAAAGGAATTTTCTCATCAGCAACAGAATCATCCTCAAAAGACAAATCTAGAGAGCTGCTGATCTCTTGAAATCCATTTTTTAGAAACTCAAATATAACTTTAACCTGCAAGTATCAAATTACATTGTGCTTCAAAATTCCTTCAGGGCAACAAATACTCTTGTAAGGAATTGAAAGATTTTAGCAAAGCACCCCACCTGGTTAGGTTGACGAAGTTGACAACTGTAAACTGATAAAGCATGGGAAATGCTGCCCCCAGACTTTCCATAAGCCCAAGCTGTCCGTGCACAAATAGGCTGCTCCCCAGAGAGTCCCATAAAGAACTCAAAACGGTGTGGGCTGTTCTTCTCAATTTCAACTAAGGCTGCAATATCTGTGTCGCCAGCCTGTAACAGTACAACTCAATAAGACTACATTTCCACTGGAGAAATATTATTAGTAAAACATATGATTACTAGCCTGGATGATTTTTGTTTGCCAAAGTTTCGTAATGCGAAAACCCCGACGCTCAAACAATCGTTTGCAGACAGCTTGACCTGGGCGGCCTCCCATATTAAAGATCATAATTCCATTTGGTTTGATTACTGATATCCCTTCTTCAACTGCCCTAGCAATTAAGCCTAATCCAAACTGGTCCTCCACAAAACCCTACGCGCAACAAAATAAAAAAAGAACATGAAAATGTAGTATATGTGTCATAAATAGGCTCAAAACTATCAAGACCAGTGAATAATTGTTACACTGTAAGTGATACTTAAATAAAAAATATATTTTTTGAGCTTCATGCATAGAAAGCATCAAATGAATATGAATACATCCACCTACAAGTTAGTGACCAGAGCAAAAAAGTATCTTTGAGGAAACAACAGCTTAAATAGTAGAATGCTGATGATGTTAAAAAGATAAGATTGTATTTACCTGAAGTGCACAATAATTACTCAAAGAATGAAGAAATTCCTCGCTTGCATTTTCTGTTATCATCTTAGTCATTGCGTCTGGATTTGGATTAAGAATCTGCAGGGGGTCCAACCACAATAATTACTCAAAGATGCATATTAATCAAATAATTAAGCTAAAACACCATTAGATAAACATCATGAACACAAGCTATTTTGTGTTTGTTTACAATCATAAAAATACTTTATCCTTCTAAAAACAATTAACTTGTTTTTTACAAAATTACAATAAAGGACAGAAAAATTGTGTGTATGGGGGTGTATAATCATGTAGAGTAAACAATATTTGTATATACTAACATAGTTTTAATATATAGTTATAAATTTTTTTAATAAATATTTTTTTAAAAAAATCATAAATTAAGATTTATATATTAATATGTCAAAATAGTTAAATTTTATTAAAAATATTAATATGAAGATTGCATTGCTAAAAAATTTCTTATCGGAAAAATACCTAGAGCTGGGTTTGGTTGTGTAAATGGTCTAAGCCAAGCCAAGTGTTAACCCCTAATCTAGTATGTGTACTGTGGGGACTCAGTACTATTCTTTCAAAGCTATCATGACTTGCCAATCTTGGTTATGTGCATCAATGGACATTGACCATAATCATCCACTGTTGACACTTAACAAAGCATGAACAGCAAGAACTTGAAAGGGGCATGTGCATCAGTTGGAGAGAAAAATAAGGGAGGTCAATGTTCATTTTAAAATGAGAGGGGGTCTGATAGTCATTTAGAGAGACCTCAAGGGAGGTGAGTGCAATTTTCCCTAGAAGTGTTTAAATAAACATCACTCGAGACAAAATTCTAGATATGAAATGCCATATGTCAATCGCTTTAAACTTGAACCTAAAAGGCATTTGTTGAGTTCCCACATCTACTAGAGAAATGGCTAAAGGTATCCTAAAGCCCAAGTTCTAAGACCCACTGATTTCCCACATGATCATGCAAATTATTAAGTTATCTTGAAGCGGACCATAGGATGTTGCAAGAGTTGTTAGGCGTAAAATCATCTGTGTGCTTTTGCTTTTCAGATAGTTAAGTATATGACGTTGTAGTTGTAGCTTCTATGATCATGTGATCTATAGTTCAATCTCTGTTACCCTTACCATGTATCCATTATACCTAAATGTTTAAACATTTGAGAAAATTGGTTCAAACTGTAAAGAAACTTACTCATGGCATACATATAAACATTCCAAGCATAACAAACTGCATAATCCATGAGTACATGTGATAGTTCTGAAATTACCTGAGGAATACACCCTACAATTCTTTCAAGTTGAATTCCATTATCTCTGCAATAGGAAAGAAGATCAGATTCGTGAAACTCTACCCTATCCAACAGAGTTTTCTTCTCCTCGTCATAGATGAGCTGGCCATCTTCATCTAAAGCATTCAAGTATAGGTTTATCCAGGAAACTTTGATCGCTCTAGGATTGATATCAAGGCCATAGATCTGCAGAAATTATTCGTGTCAGCGGAGAAAATGGATAGTAGTTGAAGAGGTAAAACACATTTTGGTTGAAGGAAACCTTGGAAGGCAACCACTTCTCAGCCATGGCAATGGATATCCATCCATTTCCACAACCTAACTCAGTAACAGTCCTGTCCTTGAAAATGGAGTCCGGATGCCTATTAATCCCTTCATAAAATGTATAGGACCAGTCCTCGGGGAGAAAAATGCTAGGAATCACCATCATAGTCAATTTATTTCTCCCTTTGTACCCTGCATTTGATAGAAAATTCATTCATTTAAGAAATTAGAAAGCTACATTAATTTAAGCGTAGACTCTGACACTGGCACGGTGACACCGATAATAATAGTAAATCGAGTATAAAAAAAGAGAGAAAAGAAAGACCTTCGTATTGATCTAATAAAATGTCTTCAATACGAAAGTGGTAGGTCTGAAAGCATTGATCGCAAGAGTCTTTGGTGGGAAATCGCTTCTGAAGATGAGAAAGGAAGATCCGAGCTTGGGAACGTGTTTGGGGATTGTCAAGGCCGTCAAGCAAGGATCGGAGGGCGGCGTAGGCAGCATCGCCGGATTGTTTGCACTGCTCCAGGAAGTCATCGACTGTCGGCATCGTCCAACCCATTTTCCGAAAGTTGCGGTGAGAAGAACGAGAAAAGTCAGAGTAATGATAATGAATGAGTTAGTTGGTGAAGCTTGCTCGCTACTACCTACGAACAATACAAACCCTTTCTTTCTTACATCTTCTATATATATACTTTTTTTAACAGAAAAATACGCATTCTGTTCCATGACGTAGTATGAATCAACTCATACAACATTTTTATTATGTATAAGTTTTTTTTTTTTTAATTATTTCATCTCAAAATCCAAATTACAATGTTATTGTGTACTTAATTATACAATTTATATATATTGAATAATTTTGTTTAGCGATAAGAAGTGTGATATCAATTGGGATTCGACTTTCCATGTAGTATTCACTTTTTTTCACTACGGAGACGTGGATGTGCTTACAAGATCAACAATAAAAACAAATAAGAAATAGTGAAAAATATGTATGGATTAGGATTTTCTACAAAATGGTGTCTTCTTCTCTTTATATAACAAGGTGGTTATAATTGCTTCATGTGAAACATGGTGAGTCGTGTTGGGATCATCTGATTGATCTAGACGAAAGTGATGAGCTAGAGGTTGAGATCATCTATGCGCGAAACTATGAAGGTCTTTCTTTCTATTGTGTGGTGTTCAATATCACTTAAACTTGGTCCTCCCTTATTGAGTCGTCTATGTGACCCATAACAGTTGCCCCCCAGCCTTTTTCTCTATCGAGGGGAACGGTTTGTCATGCATGCCCTGGAAGTAGCTATTGGCCTTCATCAAGAAATTAGGTTATGTCAACGTTGTTTCTCCCCTAGTTGCGGCATCAAAGAAACAGTTGAAGCGGGAAATTGAAACTCATTTTTTGGTGGACGCCAAAATTAAAGAGGAAAGGAAAGTCATTTTTGTGATCATGATATATTTCATATTTAGAATTTTTCCTTGAATATTCTCTTTTCTGACGCTTTTGCTATGAATTATATAGAATCCATGAAGTGTGAAGAAACAATTTGAACGATAAAAAAGACCATTTGATTCATTTCGACTCTAGTCGATAATTTGCATACTCCATCCTTGGGGCAACATCTACTTCAAGGAACCATGTTGGATCATCGAAGCACTTTACCCCAACTTTGACACCTCAAGAAGCCCGAGATTCATGCATTCGGGTTGTGATAGATGATAATTTAGTTCCATCCTTGTTTGGAGCAAGATAAGGTATGACCTCTACCCCTAAAGTAAAAATTCTAGGGGAAAGGATATTGTTAACTGGGATCTCCTTGGTTTCCAGGGGAAATCGAAGGGGAACATGTTGCTTGGGAGGTCTGACTCCTACCTTGGGGACTTCTCCTCGTGTATTCTTAATTCACTTTGGTCCATGTACTACATTGGAAGTTTGTACTTCTATTTTAGACGGGGATTACTCATACCCATCAAGCATTTATCATTCTGGCTTTAGGGGTGCCGAATGTGGTGGTCTTTCTATCTGATCGGCTTTAGCAAACAAAATAAATGTTTCAATATGGTGTGTGGGCTCTTAATGTTAAGTGTGACTAATACCTTTAAGATCTTAAAAGGTCATATACTTCCTTCTTGGAGATGAAATCTGTCGTTAGCGCTTTTTGGTCTCTCAATACACTAGTTGGCAGGTGAAATTGCTCGTAGACGAACTATCAAATAAGAGTGAAGCTCGTTTTCGTTCAATCATAATTGTTTACGAATGAGGTTGCCTTTGTTGAGTAAGTAGGGCTCAATATCCTTCTTATAATTAGGTAGCACAACTTGAGGCGTCTCTAAAGAAGGCTCAAGAAAGTCTCTGAAACATGCGCCTCGAGAATTTTACTTTGACGAAGTAGTTTAATAAAGTCATTGATGAGAATCTCGTATCTACGTATGGTTCTTTTGAGAACGCTCTCCAGCAAGTGAAGCATTTCTATCTTTCTTTGCGTATTTCAAGAGAGCGAGTGCACCCATATCAGATAATGGAGGACGAGAAGGCAGATTCCTTTAAAGAACAATAGGTTATTCTCCTTTTTTTTTGTTAGGTGTGTTTGTACTTCGTGATCTTTGTGTAACAATTCATACGCAGAAAATATTGTTAGTCGAATATTTGTTAGTTAATTGACATTAGCACGGTAATCAATATACATATCAGAAGTTGCATTTCTTCTTTTAGAATGCCGAATAACCATTTTTTCCAATTGTCATATGAGAGATGCCATGTTGATCTCCATCGCCTTTTCTTCAGTATTTCACTTTGCTCACATTGCAAGGCTTTATGGATTCTTTTTGCTTCGATTAGGACCAGCTCGACGTTGATAGTTATCGGCTCATCATGAACATTGTGATATTTGAGCTTGAGATGCACAAGATAAGCCATCATGTCCAATGCAGTCGCGAAGGGTCTGCCTAAAATACAATTGTATACACTATTATATGATACCACTGGGCATCGTAGATCGACGATTCATGTATCCATTCTTTTCCTAGGGTTACCATTAGCTCAAATTACCCCCTTGGGTGGCTCACGGTTCCACTGAAAGCTTCCAAATCAGAGCCCTCATATGGCCAAAGCTTTTTCATTCTTTATTCTCAACTTTTCAAAGAGTTCAACATACATGATATCGCATGGGCTTCCACCATTGGTGAGAACCCTATAGATATTATCACATGAACCCCCTTGTTTTTTTTTGCAGGGCGGGTCAAGGTTTTAGACCCACACCCTTAAAATTTCCTGCCCGTCCACCCCCTTTTTTGTGGACTTTTGTGAGGAGAGCTTAGACGAGGTGAACATGCATGTTTGCCATCCATATTGTCAAGGACGTGCTTAGAGAACATGCTCATCCTTCAGTCACAAACTTGTACTTAGATGTCACGCATGTCCTCTCTTTGATGTGATGGTGATCAATGAGGATAGCTTGCCTTTGGTGGAGTGTGACTACTACCTTTTCCTCCAGAATAATATGGAGGAGTCTAAATTCCTCAAGGTCGAATACAATCTGATGATCTATGATGCACTATGTATGAAGAGACGATGTCGATGAGGAGCGCCTCCGGTATGTCTATCTAGTTGTTATGGGAAGCTGCTTTTTGTTTTGTTGGGGGAGTTTTTTACAGGGGAGAATTGATGCAAAATTGAGGAGTATTCACTTTTTGTGAGAGACACACCACTTATCCACCTAAAACCTTAAGGTGATATGTGAGTGGGTTCTCTCACTTATATATTCCCAAGTCACCACATTCATATCCAATGTGGTACTATTTCTCCCACTTACTCACACTTGCATTATTATTCTAACACTCCCCCTCAACCATGATTCCACAATGCTCCCCCTCACACTTGTACCGCCGTTGACACCTTGCAACGGAACACCACTTCCTGGACTTTTTGATACAAATGAGTTAGTCCATTTCTCGAACCAAAGACTCATGATACCATTTATTGGAGGGAGTTTTTCACTTAGGAGCATTTGATACATAGTGTATGATTAGACATCTTTGTGAGAAACACATCACTTATTCACCCAAAACCTTAAGGTGATGGGTGAGTAGGTTATCTCACTTATAAATGTTCAAGTCACCACATTCTCATCCAATGTGAGACTATTTCCCCACTTACTCACACTTGCATTATTATTCTAACACTTTTGCATACATGGCGCTAGATGGGAGAAGCATACTATAGATTTTCTTCAATTCAAAGTCATGTATATCTAAGAAATGTAAGTTTTGTTATTGTACCATATTCTAAACAATGTTGAGCAAATCATTCGACTCTTGCATGCATATGTTGGATTGTAACTGTTACATGTTTTGAAGTATCCTTTGTCCGAGGATCTGTGTTTGCACCGAAGTTTGTTTATAGGTTTGGCCTTGAAGTAGTAGTTGTTGAGAAGGTTGAAAGGCTAGGTGAACTTTGAACATGCTCTAGTCGACCGTCAAAGGAATTAGATTTCGAGTAATAAGGGAAGAAAAAGAAGTCATTAAGATTGGATCATCTTCGAGCGTTAGAGGAGGTGAGACCTCTTTCATATAACGAGGAGTGTTAACTTCTGCGACATCTGCGACGTTGCATTTGGTAAGCAATTAAATTGATTTTGATGTTGTATGAGCTTTCACTGGATTAATCGGTTGTTCGAACATGAAATAATTCATTTGTTGCTGAATTGTGGTAGAGAGACAATAATTTCTCGTAGAGTTTCAAGGGAATTAGTCAATTCCCATTAGCGGTGCCATTGTTCAGTGGTAGAACTAAGAATATAAAATAGTGGAAAAAAGTCTTCTGATGCGATGATGAGTTATTCCAATACGATGATGCGGGTGAACTTTTAAGGTTAACACTCCGTCAAAACCAATGAATTATTTGAAAACAATTTAAAGTGATATGAAAGAGATACATGAAACATATGCATGTTAGTTTATATAGGATGAACTTAGAAGGTTAACATTCTATCAAAGTCAGTGAATTATTTAAAAACAATTTAAAGTGATATGAAAGAGACACAATTGCTAATTTAATTGAATTTACATATGCTTGCATTGTCATTTTTTTTAAAAGACGAGTACTTTGAAAATTAATGGAAAAATTTAATTATTTGATGATTTTTTTTTGAAAAACTTAATTATTTAGATAAAAAATTCCAGGATTTAAGTTAACCAGACATTATAATTATTATAATTATTAATATAAAAAAGTAAATATAAAGCGGAGTTTTAAGCTAGACGAGCAAAACCCTGACCCCGGCGGTTGCGATACGAAACGGAACATATCAGTAAGCAGCAATGGAGGAGGAGATATTAACCCTAACCTCAGAAGCGCAGGCAATGGAGGAGGAGACATTAACCCTAGCCTCAGAACAGCAGGAGAAAGACGAACCAATGTCTGATTCCGATTCCGATTCCGAGGATGAGGCTCAGCAGAATATCCAGCTCCAATCTCTCCAGACCGAGCTTGCCGCTAACCCCAACAACTACGATGCTCATTTGCAAGTAATTTCCCTTTTTTCCCCTCTAATTTACTATTTCAATCAAATTCTTACACTTGTTATTTCCATCAGTATATAAACATTCTTAGGAAATCGGCTGATGTTGAGAGACTCACAAAAGCAAGGGAACTTATGAGTGAAATCTTCCCGTTGACCCCTACCTTGTGGCAACAGTGGATCAAAGATGAACTTTCTCTCCACGCCGCTTCTCGGTCTGTTCCATCTTAATCTCTCTTTTGTTTCCCCACTATCCGGATTTAGCTATTTCTTAACTCTACTCTTTCCCTGCAGCCCAGAGGCCTTCTCTAGAGTTCTTCAGCTTTACGAACGCGCCACATTTGATTATCTGGTACATTTACAAAATTAAGTAGTTAATGTGCAACACATTCGCTTTATTTGTCACTTCTGAGTTAAATACAAACTTGCATTTTCCTACATTTCAGTCTGTCTCTCTATGGTGTGATTACCTTGATTTTGTCCAAGAGTTTGATCCAGTGGTACACCAATGTTCACCCGCTGGTATTTCTAAGGCAAGAGATCTCTTTGAAAGGGCTCTTACCGCTGCTGGTTTGCATGTTGCACAAGGCACTCGGATATGGGAAGCATATAGGCTATATGAGCAGGCTATACTTCTGACCATTGATGAATCGGATGGGCAGGTTAGAATATTTGTCTCTACTATTACCATAAATCTTTCTTGATAGTTTTTGTTACCAGAAGTGAATTCCGTTCTTGTGTTGCAGGCAAAAGAAAAGCAAGTTCAACTGATTCGAAGTTTATTTCATCGCCAGTTGTCTATCCCCCTTGCTGACATGAATTCAACACTTATTGCCTATAAGACTTGGGAGGTGGAACTAGGAAATTTTCATGACGTATCCATTGACCTGATTGATAGTTATCCTCACGTTGCATCAGCATACCAGAAGGCCTTGGAGATGTATAATGCTCGCGTTCATCTTGAAGAACAGATTTCCAGCCAAGATATTTCTGATTCAGAAAGACTACAACAGTACATGGTATGTCTCTAAGTCTAAATACTATACTATCTATTTGTACGAGATAGATTCCACATATATTATTTAGTTATCTTCATTTTAATTGAGAATTGTATTGCAGAACTATTTGAAATTTGAGCAGTCTTCTGGAACGCCTGCCAGAATTCAAGTTCTATACGAGCGAGCCATTGCCGACTTTCCTTTATCACCTGAGCTCTGGCTTGATTATACTCGCTATTTGGACAAAACTTTGAAGGTTTCTAGTCCCCTCTCTGCTGTCATTATCGTCGCTTCACAACACCCATTTCCTATGCCCAATATTATAATATGAATTTATTGTTCCCTTTCCTTTCCTTTTCCAGGTTGGTAAAATTGTCAGCAATGTATATTCTAGGGCCACTAAGAACTGCCCTTGGGTCGGAGAACTTTGGGTTCGATTTATGCTTTCTTTGGAGCGCGGTCATGCTTCTGAGAAAGACTTGGCTGAAGTATGATTTTGGATACAAGTCTCCTTTATAGATTTTCTTATTCTTTTTTTGATGCAAATAACCCTCTTACCTTCAATGGTTTATTGATGAGAAAATTGCATAATCTCTGGTTTAATTATAAACATGCAAGTTCTAGTTGCTGTGATGTACTAAAACTCGAATAGTACTTCAGTCAACTTCACAGCCTTCATGCACAAGACATATGGCTGGTCCCCTAAACCGATATAGCAGATGGCAACCATAGTATACAAGTTTCCTTTATAGATTTTCTTATTCTTTTTTGATGCAAATAACCCTCTTACCTTCAATGGTTTATTGGAGAAAATTGCATCATCTCTTGGTTTAATTATATGTGCATAACATGTTGAAGTTGCATGCCATCCTGTCACTGGGACTGCTATTGACAACCCTATATATATATATATATATATATGCGTAATGCCCCACACAATTCTCTTAAATATGTGCTTGTATGTAATATGATAATATGTCTACAATAAACATGTCATCCTATTGTATGTATCTATGTCTTCTAGAGATTATAGTAATGCTTGAGTTAATTGTTTAAGTTCTCTCTTCTATTATTCTCAAGGAGTGGCAAAGTGCCGCCTCCTTCCAACAGCATGCCTGTAATTTGCATTTTGATTTTCTGTCCTAGCTCAAAGATTTTGGTTGACTATTTGAATGAATTGAAGAAGGAAATTCTTTTGGTATATAAATCACCAAACTTACAAGACCTGCTTGCAGAAATATTTTTTCATATTTTAAAGTGTTAATTATAGCCGATTTACTGATTTCAGATATTTGAGAAGTCCTTGCACTGCACCTTTCCTACTTTAGATGAGGTATGCCTGATATTTAATTTAGCTTGTTTGCCTCATTCTCTATAGTGCTTGTAATTTTGTCTTGTTTGAATTCCATCTGCCTGCTTCCCTTTACTTCCATAAATATCAAGAATATATATTGCATTTGTAAACTGTTTAATATACACTTTTGTTTCAGTATCTTGATTTGTTTCTCACCCGGGTAGATGGCTTAAGGAGAAGAATTACATTTAACAGAGGAGAGGATCCATTGGAATATAAAACAATAAAGGAGACCTTCCAGGTTAGATTTATTGTGACACATGAATCATGTGGATCTTATCCAAAAATTAACATTCTGTTGCATAAAACCTATTCTATTAATGATAAGTGGGAGTTAATAATGAAAATGGTCTTGTTGATTTCCATTCCATCTTTTTTATTGTCTCGTTAAGAGTATTTCATGGTCTCACTCTGCCTCCATTTACTCAACTAACACAATTTGACCATAGAATCCAAGAAGTTAGGGGGAAAGTATGATAGGTTGAGGTAAAGGGAGATAAAAAATACCTCAGACAATTAAAATAAAATGTACCAAGATCTAATGAACTTTCTAAAAACTTGGTTCGTTCGGACAATATATGGCCTGTACATGTCTTTATAAGTGAGGGCAATCCTCATCCTACAAGCAGGTTTTGTAGGGTTGAGTTAGGCCCAATCACATTTCTTAACATGGTATCAAGAGCCTCGTTTAAGATCCGGTGGACCACCTGTTATTAGGTTTTCACTATCGGGCCACCCACCATTTATTTCCACGCTCCAATCCTCACCCTACAAGCTGGTTTTGTAGGGTTGAGTTATGACCAATCACAATTCGTAAGAATTACAAAATACAACTGTTGTTTGGTTTACGTAGCTAGCTATCTTATTCCACTTATTGCCTTATTGCAAAATGACTTTTGTAGTAGCTGTTGGTACTTCCACTTCTATTAGTTTCCCAAGAAACATCTTAGCATCTCTATCAAGCTAAATCTGTAGCAAGTCATTTATGTTCTTGTTATTGAGGTTGTCAAGCTGAGAGTCTACAAGACTCGGTGGAATATCCAATGACTAGACTTGTAAACTCTCGCACAAAATAATATTTGAAAAACCAAAACTAGTACGTGTTAGCTTAGTGGTAAGAGTTTGACCTTGTAACACCAATGGACAGAGTTTAAACCCCTTCGAGCATGGTTGTAAAATGTCTATTAGTGTCATCTTAATTAATAATAGTTTTTCCTTTATTTTTTGAAGTATCCACAATTTTAAACCATATGCGTGACAAATATTAATGTTGAAATATTTCCCTAATTTACTTTCTTTTGTTATGTTATCTTGCTAGCGTTGCTGTAGATACAAATGCAGATTGGGTTGGATATCACAGTTAGATATTGTGTTCTTATTTGGAGGAATGTTATTTTTGGGATAAAAAAAGCAGTGTTGTTGCTAAATTTGATACATATGATTTATTGAGCCATGACTCTCACTATGAACTTATTTGGTTGAAACAACTTTTTGATGAGTTAGTGTTCTTAGCTAATTCAATGTACTTATTTGTGATAACCAAGCAACTTTAGATATCACATCCAATAAAGTTTTCCTTGAGTATACTAACCACGTAGATATTGATTGGCACTTTTTTAGTAAGAAAACTCTTAATGGCCAAAATGTTACATCCTTTATAAACTCGAATGATAAGTTAGCTGATATTTTCACCAAGTCTCTGGGCGGTCCAAGGATATCTGGGCGGTCCAAGCAAGGTAGTCAAGCACGGGATCTTAAGTAAGATCAGACGGCTTGTGAAAAATCGTAAAGCTAGGATCGTAGCACCACACTTAAGATCTTACTGAAGGACAAAATGGTAAATTCACATGAACAAAAACATAATACATGAACAAAATAACTTATAAATCACAACTTTCTAATTAATAATTCATAACCATCATTCCATATAAGCTTAAAAGATCAAATTCAACGTAAGTAGCTCAAAAAACATAAATATAACAAATAAGTCTAATCATCTAAGATATTATGCATTCCTATATCATGATAGTTATATAAATCTCCCTCCTCATCCTCATTCTCTTCCACTTCAATGGCATCATCTTCAACAATATCTAAATCATCTAAACAGCTAAACCGGGCTTAACATAGTCCAACATTATTATTTTGATGTCATCTGGAACAGCTAAACAGGGCTGGGTGTGTTAAGAGTCTCACATCGGACAATATTTGACTTGAACATGTCCTCATAAGTGGTGGCAATCCTTACCCTACAAACCGGTTTTGTAGGGATGAGTTAGGCCCAACCACATTTCTTAACAAGGGCCTAACATTGTTTCTGGTTCTGTCCAAATGATGCTTCAAACTATACACACCTCCTGTAAACTCACCCTTAGAGAACTTACACTTCACTTTTTTGAAGCTGGATCAATTAAAACACAGTATTCCCAAGCTGAGTCGCTTTTCATTCCAAGAGAAGCCATTAATTAGGGAGAAAATAAACAGAAGTTTGATATTTTCGGGGAAAAGGGAATAGCAGGCGCAAACAGAATAGCACGGCTATACAAGTTGAAGATGGAGAAGATGAAGTGCAGAAGTTTTCGTGAAGATGAAGAGAATGAAGAGCAGAAATTTTTGTGAATGGAATGAGAAGAGCACTGTTTCTGTTCTGTTTTAGGGTTAGGAATGTAAGTTAAATAAAAACTGGTTTTCACTTAAAAAACCCCGACCTAGTTTAAAAGCCCAATTTAAAAAAAGGCCCAGCAATTTTTTTTTACGATCTTACTAAAAAAACCCGATCTTGACTATGGCAGCAACCAAAAACGATTTTTCCCAGATCCTAACACTAATTTCCCTTCCCAGCACGTAAGATCTTACGATCCAGCTCTCGTTTTTGACTACCTTGGGTCCAAGGATATATTGTATGTGAATCTATAGAAATGCATTAAACTAGTTTAGGGGCTATATATAAGAATACAGTGCTGTTAATCTTTAACTAAAATCTAGCATTTAGCAAGGGTATTCAGTATTCACATAAGGGCTTGATGTTATTTTGGTCATCAGTTATTTCAATAATCTATACTGATTATTCCCCCGGTGGAAATTCTACTAATTATGCCTTGTTTTGAAGCTCAAAGTTCTTTTTACAGTAGTTCCTTTTCTTTGTTAAGATACATGAATATTTCCCACAACCTAAAATTAAGCTTGTTGCAAGAGATAAGGTTTTCACCAATTAATCAACTCATGCTGTTGCCAAATGTTTCCTTTTTGAAATGTATGTATTATTTGTCAATAGAACTATATCTAACCATTTGCCTTTACCAGCGTGCATCAGATTACTTGTCACCATACATGAAGAATACAAATGAATTGTTACATCTTCATGCTTATTGGGCCCATTTAGAAACAAAACTTGGACAAGATATAACTGCAGCTCGTGGAGTTTGGGAGAGTTTTCTTAAGACATGGTCTGATAATGTTACTTTAAATCCTTTCATAGTTAAATGTTTTTGTTTATTGTAAAAAATGCTTTTGTTATGTGTTATTCATCCTATCCAACTCTAAATACTTTTTGACTTATTTTATGCAGTGGTTCAATGTGGGAGGCATGGACTGGTTATATAGCCATGGAACTTGAATTGGGCCACATAAATGAAGCAAGGTCCATATACAAGAGATGCTATAGTAAAAGGTTTTCCGGGACTGGCTCAGAGGTACACTAAGCTTCTCTAATTTCTATAAACATTGCCACTTTATTCTATAATTTCAAATGCAACGAAATTGCATTCATTCACAAATTTGTGTTGCGGCGGGGAGCTTTGTTGCAACACAACAGTTTGGTGTGTTGCATTTTTGTTGGGGGAACTATCGAGGCTGCAAATCGCTCTGAATGCGACCCGTTGCGGTCGCTACAAAGGCATTGGTGCAAACATTGAACCAGAGAGTATTTGATAAACTTCTATTGTTATTTAGTAAATACATTCTTGATACCAGGTTCTATCAACAATTTATAAAAATTGAAATAGATGTGCCATAACAAAATCATTTAGTTGTTCAACTCATTTGTCCAAGACAGGAAACTTTGAAATCAGTCAGTATTTTTTATTCAAGAGAAAATGATTAAAGGATTTCAATTGTCGTGTGTATACAATATTTATGGGTTACATTTTACTTGCTTTTCAATACTGTTTGGATTAGATGATACCTTCCCTTCCTAAAACACAGAATCATTCAGGACATTTGCAACTCATGGTTACGCTTTGAGAGGGAGTTTGGCAAGTTGGAAGATTTTGATCATGCTTTACAAAAGGTACATTCATTCCTTTTTTTTTTCCTCTTAAAAATGCTAAAGTTTGTAATCAATGAGAAAATGCAAAAGATGGTGAGAAAAAAAGCTGAGAAAACAATTTTCAATTTCTCAAAATTAGGAGGATTTAGAATTATGAAGAAAAATAATCCCTCAAAAACCCCTTCCTCCCAAAATTCTCAATTCTTTCCACTTCACCCTTCTTTATTTTCAAAGTCCTCTTGTTCCAGCTTCTCTGAACTAGTCTTCTTTCAGACTTCCCAATTTCTATTTGTAAAGGTACTCAATTCACTCATAATCCTCGCCCCATTTATAATTTTGCAAGTTATCATCGTCTATTTCCTATTCAATATGCTTTCACCTTCTCCTTGTCGTTTATTTCTTTTCCTTAAACTGGGCATATAGCTCATCCCCATCCAGGGTAGCTACATGCAATAGTTGAAGAAATGCAAGCTTTAGAATCAAACCACTCTTGGTCTTTGGTTCCTTTACCTCCATGTAAAAATCCAGTTGAGTGTCATTGGGTCAGCACTGTAAATGTAGGACCTATGGCGCTGTTGTAACACTGGGTTCCCGGGCACCTAAGTTTATTAAAAATGAGGCATTCTAGTAGTGGTTACTTTTGTACTATTCTTTGTCATTTAGTAAGACAGTTAATGATATGACTAGCCATATTCCATGAACTTGAATGACAATTGAATGGAAAGATTAGCAGCTAATAACAGGGTTGGTCTGCTGATTTGTTTTTTGAGGTCTGTCTTTCCGCAGGTTACACCACGCCTGGAGGAGCTACGTTTATTTAGGTTGCAGCAGGAATCCAAGTCAGTAGAGGAAAGTGAAAATAATTCCAGGAGAAACGTACGTGACAAAAGAAAGTTGGGGTCAGATATAGCTGATGAGCAGTCTCCAGCAAAGCGAAAAAAAGATGCTGGTAGAAAAGTAACAAAAGCACCCGAGGATAATAAATATCAAGTGAAGAACTCTCCTCAGGGGACAAAAGTGGAAGGGGCCAATCAGAAAAAAAGAAAATCTGATGATAACCCAAGTGAGCAAAAGCTCATCGTTGGAAAACACCGGGCATACTCTGACCAGTGCACTGCTTTTATTTCAAATATTCATCATACGGTAAATTATAAATAGAGCTCTTAGCCTGTCTTAGTGTGTGCGTGTTTGGGAGAGATAGAGACTAATGGGCTGTGTTATTGCAGGCAAATGATGAGCATATTCGTGATTTCTTCAGTGATATCGGTGGAATTGTTGCCATCCGCATCCTACATGACAAGTTCACTGGAAAGTCCAGGGTACTAAATTAATAGTTCTTTATCTCCCCCTCTTTTACTTTTTTTTTTGGTTGCCTTAATTGGTTTTTAAAGTAAACTGACTTGTTTGACTAAAATTTTAAAGTGGACTTCATTTTGGAGAAAGCCCCCTTCATAGGTTTATCTAGTCGAGTGCATGAGGCGGGATTTAGGGAGGTTTGTTGCCTTAAGTTTCAAGCCATGCTATTTCAGGAATTTTTCCTTAACTTTATTTTTCCTTATATATTATGTTGGGGAGCATGGGTGTAGAAGGAGGCCTTCCTCTGTGAGCTAGGCAAGGAACCACACTTTACACACCTTATTCGAAAATCTAATTACACCCGGCTCACGAGAATTCTTACATTTATGGTTGTTGTCCTCACTTAGGCCATTTCTGACAAACTTATTAACATTAACCAGTGGCTTAGTTGAATCTGGGAGTATATTTAAATATATGAGAGAACTAACATATACTGTGCTACTTCTATTTTTTAATCGAAACACAAAATATAAGTAATAGTAAACCATGTGCTTGGGTCACCTTACATTACGACAAGTGAATGGTATATAATTGTTATCTTGATAGCCTTGCATTAGGACAAGTGAATGGTATATAATTGTTATCTTGATATCAATGAAGGGACTAGCTTATGTGGACTTTTTGGATGATGAGCACCTTGTCGCAGCAGTAGCTAAGAACAAGAACACCTTGCTTGGGAAAAAGCTAAGTATTGCTCGATCTGACCCAAAGCGGGGTGGAAAGGATACTTCTGATCCAAAAAATACAGAACATGGTAAGACTCTTCTTTGATTTTTTTATTTTATTTTTTTACTTTAGACAAGCACCTACAGGAATATACGTTTGAATTTAAGGAAAAAAAATCTGAAATTGTTTCTGAAAGACTTGAGAAATTGAGCTCACATGTTTATTTTTCATAAAAATATGTACAGCCAACTTTGTAAGGAAAAAAAATCAGCATTTGTTATCTCCATATTATCTAATGACAATATATACATCAGAAAGTCTCAACATTTGAACATAATATTTTCCAACAACAGCCCTTCTCCTAAAGCTTGTGAATATAAGTCGAATGTATCCAACTTGTTACATAGATAAGATATCTCAGACTTTTCTTGTAAAAAAATCTTAGAATCTAAGGGACTTGTTGTAGAAATCTTCTAGTTGGTGATTAAAAATCCCAAAAGATGTAATAATCTTACCATAAGTATCTTTTCACAACTAAAATGACAATCAGTCTTTATGTGTAGTCCGCTAATGGAAGCTTAGGCTGGATTCATTATGTATTGATGTATTAGAGTGTTAGCTTTAGCATTAGAGCCAGTCAGTATGTTACTGACACCTGGCAGTTTGTATTCAGTAGTTACAGGCTACTACAGGTCACAACTTGTAGTATATAAACAAGTTGTGATACCTGATGTAACTAACTTTTCACAATTGAAATTCAGTTACAACTGAAATGAAAGTTCAACCATTCTCTCTTTCTATTATGGTATCAGTTTAGCTTCTCCGATCCATGGACTCACAGCCAGGATCTCCCTCTTCCGCTCACGTTTCGTCTCCGGCGGCGCCGTCTGCGGCGGTGATGGACGAATCACGCCGTCTTCAGTTTGCGCTGAAGATCGCATACAAACTCGACGACAAAAACTTCCATCTATGGCGTCAGCAAGTGGAGCCTTACATCAATGCACACAATCTCACAGATCTGGTGGTTTGTGCGCGTGTTCCTCCCAAATTTCTCTCCGATGACGATCGTCTTCAAGGTATCGTCAATCCTCTCTATTCTTCGTGGCTTCAAAAAGATCAGCTACTCTTGTCGTGGTTGCAATCGACGCTCTCCAGCGAAATCATGTCTCGCGTCATTGGATGCGTTCACTCTCATCAACTTTGGGATCGGTTGTTCAACTACTTCCAAAAGCAAACTCGTGCACGAGCAAGACAACTTCGCGTTGAACTTCGCTCTGCTTCTCTGGATTCGCAATCAATTTCTGATTATCTGCTTCAGATTCGTCAAACTGTTGATGCTTTAGCCTCGATTGGTGATCCTGTTCCGTCCACGCATCACATTGATGTTATCCTTGAAGGATTACCGAGTGAGTATGCTTCGGTTGTGTCGGTTGTAGAGAGTAAGTTTGGAGATATGGATCTAGATGAAGTGGAGATTCTTCTCATTGCTCATGAACTAAGGTTGAACAAGTTCAAGAAAACCTCTGTTCCAGATCTGGCTTCGTTGAATCTCACTCAAGCTTCATCCCAACCTCCAGCTTCTGAAACTCCTACGGTTAGTGCTGTTGAATCTACTCCCTCTGTTCCTGCTTCTCCTTCTCCTGAGCCTGAATATGCTTCCTTCAGAGGTGGAAGGTCCTATAGAGGTGGCAGAGGTGGTAGAGGTAGAGGAGGCAGAAATTCTGGTGTTCAGTGTCAAGTCTGTTCCAAAGCTGGTCACACAGCCTTGAACTGTTGGCATAGATATAATCAACAGTTTCAACCTCAAGTTGCCTATGCTAGCACTCCTTTTGCACCTGTGCAGTGGACTCCTCCTCAGGTTGCTTATGCTCAAATTCCTGCAAATGTTTGGACTAGACCTACTGCCAGTGCTACACCACAAGCTAGACCTGCTATTACATTGACTCCTAGTGCTTTCATTGCTAATGCTGCCCAACCTCAGGCTGCTGCCACTTGGTACCCTGATTCAGGTGCCTCCTTTCATGTCACTAATGATGCCAACAATCTCCAACAGCACACTCCTTTTGAAGGCCATGACCAAATCTTTATAGGAAATGGTCAAGGTCTGCATATCAATTCAGCTGGCTCTAGTCAGTTTTTCTCTACTTGCCAATCTCACACACCTCTCACACTTAAAAATCTTCTTCATGTTCCTTCAATTACCAAAAATCTCATCAGTGTTAGTCAATTTTGTAGGGATAATCAAGTCTATTTTCTGTTCACTTCTGACACATGTCTTGTTAAATCACAGGTGTCTAATGCTGTTCTTCTGGTTGGTAGAGTTGGTCCTGATGGCCTCTATGAGTTTCCTCCTTTTGCTGTCTCAAAGCCTACTCAGTCTCCTGTCAGTTCCAAGCCTCCTTCTTCCTTAGTTAGTACAAATAAAATAGTGCCTAGTGTGCAGGCTACTACTATTTCCCCTTCCCTATCCAATGTATGGCATCTTAGGCTAGGCCACCCTAATGCTCATGTGCTGAAACTTGTATTACAAAGTTGTAATTTGTCTCATTCTAATAAAAATCTTGATACTTTTTGTGCTGCCTGCTGTGTTGGTAAAGCTCATAGATTACACTCTCCCTTGTCTCAAACTACATATCATTTTCCTCTTGAACTTGTGTACTGTGATCTTTGGGGTCCCTCCCCTCAATCCTCTACTCAAGGTTTTCATTATTATATCTCCTTTGTTGATGCTTTTTCCAAATTCACTTGGCTGTATTTACTGAAATCTAAGGCTGATGCTCTCAATGTGTTCAAACAGTTTAAAGCCCTAGTTGAGTTACAGCTTGGATATCCTATTAAGGCTATTCAATCTGATTGGGGTGGAGAATTTAGGCCCTTTTCCAAATTTCTGGCAGATCTGGGCATTCAGCATAGGGTTATTTGTCCTCACACACATCACCAAAATGGTGTGGTAGAAAGAAAGCATAGGCACATAGTTGACCTAGGCCTTACCTTGTTGAGTCATGCTGCTCTACCTTTGACCTACTGGGACTTTGCCTTTACCACAGCTGTCTACCTCATTAACAGACTTCCCTCATCTTCAGTGCAGTTTCAAATACCCTATACTCTTCTGTTCAAAACTGCTCCTGACTACAAATTTTTAAAGGCTTTTGGTTGTGCTTGCTTCCCTCTATTGAGACCTTACAATGCCCACAAACTTGAGTTTAGATCTCATGAGTGTTTGTTCTTGGGTTATTCCACTTCCCACAAGGGTTACAAGTGTCTATCTCCCTCTGGAAGAATGTACATATCCAAGGATGTCCTCTTCAATGAGTCTAGGTTTCCCTTTCTAGAGCTGTTTTCAAAATCAGCTACTTCTCATTCCTCCTCTTCTCTAAAAGCCTCTAGTATCTCTTCTCTACACTCTCTTTTACCTACTTCATCTTCTTCTCAATCTACTCCTTTACCTATGCCTACTCCTCTTACAGCTGTCCCTATCTCAAGTCCTGTGTCAGCCTCTTCACCTGCTCCTGTCAGCTCTGACCCTACCTTGTCTCCTACTGTTTCTGCTTCCCCAAACCTCTCTACTTCTCCTAGCTCTACTTCTTCTTCTCCCAGTATACCTCTCAATGCCATCCCTGTTGCTCACATTCCTATCAACAATCATTCTATGACTACTAGAGCCAAAGCTGGCTTCACTCAGCCTAGACTACATCCTTCTTTGCTGCTAGCTCACTCTGAGCCAAAGTCTGTTAAGCAGGCTCTTACAGATGCCAAGTGGAAAGCTGCTATGCAAGCTGAGTTTGATGCCTTATGCAAGAATCAAACCTGGTCCCTTGTTCCTCTCCCTCCTAACAGACAATCTATTGGCTGCAAATGGGTTTTCCGTATTAAGGAAAATCCTGATGGCTCTGTTAATAGGTACAAGGCCAGGCTTGTTGCCAAGGGCTTCCACCAACAGCAGGGGTTTGATTACAATGAGACTTTTTCCCCTGTGGTTAAGCCTATTACCATCAGAATTATTCTTACTATAGCTCTCTCCAGACATTGGTCCATCCAACAGTTGGATGTCAACAATGCTTTCCTTAATGGATTGCTCACTGAGGAGGTTTACATGGAACAGCCCCCTGGTTTTGTTTCTTCTGATCCCTCACTGGTTTGCAAACTTCAGAAGGCCCTCTATGGTCTGAAGCAAGCTCCTAGGCAATGGTTTGAGAGATTACAACAGGCTCTCGTGCTTCTTCATTTCACTCCTAGCAAATGTGATCCCTCACTTTTTATATACTCCTCCAATGGTCATGTGATTTATCTCCTCGTGTATGTTGATGATATAATCATCACTGGAAGTGACTCAAAGCTGCTGCAACAGATTATCTCCAAGCTCAACACTGCCTTCTCTCTCAAGCATCTTGGTGATCTTGATTATTTCTTGGGCATAGAAGTTAAGGCTACCTCTAATGGCTCCATGCTGCTCACACAGTCCAAGTACATTAGGGATCTTTTGCACAGGACCAAAATGTCTGACTGCAGTCCTGTCAGCTCTCCCATGCAATCCTCTTGCAAACTCACCAAGACTGGCTCTCCTGCCCTCTCTGACCCTTTCATGTACAGGTCTCAAGTTGGGGCTTTGCAATATGCCACCATTACTAGGCCAGACATTGCTTTCTCTGTGAACAAAGTCTGCCAGTTTATGTCTCACCCTCTAGAGACCCATTGGGTTGCAGTCAAACGCATTCTTCGTTATCTCAAGGGTACACAGTCTCATGGCCTGCATCTGTCTCCTCTGACCTCCAGCCAACCACCTCCTGTCAAGGTGTTTTGTGATGCTGACTGGGCATCTGATCCAGATGATAGGAGGAGCACCTCTGGTGCTGCTATCTACTTTGGTCCCAACCTAATCTCTTGGTGGTCCAAGAAGCAGCCTGTAGTGGCAAGATCCAGCACAGAAGCAGAGTATAGGAGTTTGGCTCAAGCCACTGCAGACCTGCTCTGGCTTCAAACACTGTTCACTGAGCTTGGCATTGCTATTCAACAGCCTCTTGTTCTTTGTGACAATCAATCAGCTGTTCTGCTTGCTCATAACCCTATTTTACATTCTCGTACCAAGCATATGGAGATTGACCTCTTCTTTGTCAGAGAGAAGGTCATAGCCAAAACCATTGCTGTTGCTCACATTCCTGGTGTTGATCAAGTGGCTGATACTCTCACTAAACCTCTTCCTTCAACAAGGTTCCTGGAATTCAGACACAAACTCAGGGTTGCTAGCTCCCCATGAGTTTGTGGGGGGGGTATTAGAGTGTTAGCTTTAGCATTAGAGCCAGTCAGTATGTTACTGACACCTGGCAGTTTGTATTCAGTAGTTACAGGCTACTACAGGTCACAACTTGTAGTATATAAACAAGTTGTGATACCTGATGTAACTAACTTTTCACAATTGAAATTCAGTTACAACTGAAATGAAAGTTCAACCATTCTCTCTTTCTATTATGATGCAAGATTAAAACAAATGAAATGAGACTTGTGGTTTCTAATTTGCAAAATGTCAACTCTCAGAGAAGTTGTTTCAACCAAATAAGCTCACATGTAGTAAGAGTCATAGCTTATTATTTTGCCCCCACATTGGAGCTAGTGGCAACAAATGTTTCTTGATATTTTGCCCCCACATTGGAGCTAGTGGCAACAAATGTTTCTTGATTTTCAAGAAATATGATTCCCTTCATTAAGAAGTAAGAACACTGTAATAAGAGGTTGACCAACGATCATGTGAGCATCCAGCCTAATTTGCATAGACACATGCAATAACATTAGCACAACCTGTTAATAAATTAATTCCTTTCTTGGAGATTGTTTGATATATACCTCAAGGTTTGGACTGTTGTATTCCAATGACTAATGAATATAGTTAAGGGTTTGCTTACTTTTTCTTTATTAGAAAATGTTAGAAGTTAATTTGTTGGGGGGAGACAGAAAATGTTAATAGGAGTAGCTGATTCTGTTACAACAGATACTGAGCCTGCACTAAAGCTGATTGAAACTATGAAAAACTACTATCACTAACAATAAGAAGTTGGCACGAACTACTCAACTAAGATCGCTAACAATAAGTGTATAGAGTTATACTGTAAAGAAAAACCAAGTAGATTAAACACTAATAATAAGAAACTTTGATATTTTCTCAAGTCTCAGGCATTGACAATTTTTTTGCTAATCCTTCCTCCTCTTCTGATTGATTTAAGAATTAACTGCTATCTTTGTTCATGTGAATTACAGCACATACTACCAATGATTCTGATAAAAAAGGTTCAGTATCAAAAGAAACAGAGGCAAAAGATGCAAAGTTGTCTTCTAAAAAGCCAGGAAGTAACAACGTTCAGTTTAAAGGGAAGAATACTTTTGCCGTGCCTAGAAATGTCAGACCACTTGGTTATACTGCAAATAAACCAAAAGCAGAAGAGGGTGATGAAAAGCCAAAATCCAATGACGAATTCAGAAAAATGTTCATTCGATAAGGTTTTTCCCAACATTAATTTGCAAGAATGAATGTACCAGCACATTTTCACTACTAATGGACAGTTTAAGGGTTGTCTTCTAAGTTTTGCACTTTGTTCTGCTACATACTAATCTGATTAGTCTACATAGGTTTTAATATTTGAGAGTCACTTGGTTCTAACAAGTGATAAGTTGAAAATGTGTTCCAGCTCTTTGACAAAATATAACAATTGGAGTTATTAGATTTATAAACTTATTTGTCCTTATCCTTATTCATATAAACTTATTTGTCCTTATCCTTATTACATATGCATGTTTATATTTTTAAACACATTGTGTAACTTAGTCGTAATTATTTGACATTAAATCTCTAAATCATAAATTTGATATTTTAGTAGTTGAATTTCTACATAAATCAAGGCTCTTCAAGGCTTTATGTTGACAATTTTCTTTCTTTCATAGACTAGACTAAAATGGAGACATTCTAATGACGTTTTATACAATGTTCTATATGCCCATAAAGCACCGCCCTAATCGGTTAGCTGTAAATCTATTTGATAAAAATTGATGTAATTTGGCTTATTCACTAGTCAAACTAGTTAACCGGTAGGTTTCTGAATCAACTGTTTATGATAATTAAATAATTTTAAAACTACGAAAATGATTTTTTTTTTTTAAATTTTAAGAATTGGATCTTAACCTCAAAACTATTAGAATTGTAGTTTTATCAATTGCATTATGAATCTCTTTGATGTTTAATTTGATCAAAGAGAAGAGAGTTATATTTTAGGGTTAAATATGTTTTTGCTCCCTATAAATATTTCAAATTTTATTTTTAATTCTTATAAAAAAATGACATATTTTAGTCCTTACAAAATATTTATACATTTAGTTTTAGTCCTGCTATTTTCTAGAATTTTGAAAACGGTTTAATTATCCTTAAATTTTTTAATAATTTTTTACTACGTGTTTAGAATACTATAAAATATTTCTTTAACAAATTATATATATATTTTTTAAATGAGAAGAATTAAATATAATTTTTTAAATTTCAAAAGATAATGATAAAATTAATACACATTTTAACTTAGAAATCAAATTTTGAGTTCTTCTTTCTCGAGGAATTTTTTATAACGTTCTAAACATGTCTGTAAAATAATCATTCAAAAATACACATTGGTTTAACTACAGGGACTAAAACTACATGCATAATAATTTTGTAGGGACCAAAAATGTCATTATTTTATAAGGGACTAAAAACAAAATTTGGTAATTTTATAGAGATAAAAAACATACCTAAACCCTATATTTTATAATTACAACATTTATCTCTAATGCACTCTCATTAAACTTATTTATTATTAATCATACAATATAATAATATAAATAAATTTAAATATTACAAAAAAAATTATACAACATCTAAAAGTAAAATTCCATATCGAATATATCTTGGATAATGTAGGTCATTTCCGTGTTTTCTGCCACCCTTACACAAGCTCTGCTAAGTCCGATCCAAATCACTTCATCATCAAGATTAAACTCGAAAAGAGGAGCCAAATTGTTGAGTTTGGTTGAAAATATAAATGTTGATGCTCTTTATGGTAGATTATGATTGTTGGGGAAGACAATAAAAGTTAATGTATTATCTTCAATCAATCTGGAGATTGTTGGAGTTGGTTAAAAATATACATGTTGAAGAAGTATCACGTAGCTTAATTTTGTGAAGGAATAGGGAGTACAAGGCTATATATAAGATTAAAGTTCTTCTAAGTCCCACAACGCTTAGTTTAGTGATGGAAGAGGAAATCAGAGACTACGTATATGTTCAAGTTTTTATTACAAGATGTACCAGTCAAAAACACTTTAAGGTTATATTTGATTTTCTATGTTCTCTTATACTCTTGTATAAGAGTGTTGTGAGATGTAGTTAAATATTTGTTTCAAAGGATGTGAGTATACTGGGGCTTGAGTTAGTTGATAGCATGTTATGTGTTGTAACAACTTTAACATAATGTTATTCTCAGGTAGTATATTGACAACGACCATGGAATTTTCGTCGATTTTGGAGTTTCCACATTATGTTATTGTCTTGTATTTATGTTCCTCTTTTATTCTCAATGATTTGTTTATTTTTCCCAACAACTGGTATCAGAGCTTCTGGTTCATTTCGGAGATATGAGTTCTTAGTATGCTGTTTGGTTGTACTGAGCTAGAGAAAATTCATGAGGATTTTTTTTATTTGTGGAAAGCTTAAGTCAAATATGTATTGATACATATGCATTTTCTAGAATTTCTCCCCCTTCTCCAAAAGCATAGTGTTGATGCTCTGTTCTGTATTATTGTCTGATGTTTGGCTAAAACATATAATAGCAGCAAAAGGTATTTATTGTGTGAATCTTGCAAATATAAAAGAACAAAACAGGTACAAGCAAGATGTTATATGGAATGTCATGACATCAACTCATGACATCGCGCCTGCAGAACTGGAAGAAAGATTCAGTTTGTTAATAGATACAGAATATTCGTAGAATATTTTGTAATCCAATATGGCGCATAATTAAAGGTCAAAAGAATATTGAAGAATCAAATTAGAAGATTGAAGATTCAGGAAGAATCAGATCAAAAGATTGAAGATTCAACAGTTTCTAATTTAGGAGATAAATTAGGAAACTCGTGATTAAAAGACCTTAATTGTAGTAGAAGATTTCTGCAGATTTGTAACAGCAAGGAGTGTTGCGATTTGTAAGCCCAAGTCCAATTGGGAATAGGTTATAAATAGAAACGCTTGTAACCTAGTTTGATATAGAAAACCTTGTTTAGAAAAGATGTAGTCATTAGGGTTTCTAGAGGTAGACCACCCAGGTTGTGGGATGGCTACCATGTCCTTCTCGAAACGTGTAGGTAAGAGAAGTGATTGTTCTCACTCGAAAACTGTAGGTAAGAGTTGAGTATTGTGTTCTTGATTGAAGTTGTGAAGCAAAATCAATTTATTGTTCATTGTTAATTGTGTAAATAGCTGTTGCAGGGTTGTAACAATTAGGTATCACTAGGGAGTGAGCAGAGGTTCTCTTGTCTTGGATGGATGTCTGAGATAAAGGTTGCATTGGGAAGTGACTAGGTAAACCAGAGGTTGTTTATCAGTAAACCAGAGGTTGTTTACATAAAATAGTACTACTGATAGTGAAATCTTCTTCCTGGCTTGGTAGCCCCCTGAGTAGGTAGTTAGACCGAACTGGGTTAACAATTAACTGTGTTTTTTATCTTCTGCATTGTGTTGTTTGTTCAGTCGTGAATGTTATGACATCAAGTATAACATCAGGATCAAAAGTGTTAGCTGATCCTTACAGAACCATGTGAAATCTATAATTTGGTTATGTTGACTGAACATATATGATCTCAGTTCTCATTGACTCCTCAGGAGTAATTAAAAAATTGGGGGATCTTTCTGTTCTGCCTCTGCTACATTAATAACAGATCAGATGTCTTGACATCATGAATGACATCCTGAGTCTGTCATACCAGAATTTTCAATTGGTATCAGAGCAGGCATCCTGTTTGTTTCTGGATGAGATCCATGAGGGATACATTCTGGTTGTGGTAAAGGTAGAAGATTGTTTGAACAAGGAATGTTCATATTGTATAGTCCCTTGAAGTGGAGGATGGACCTATATGTTGAGGATTAAACCAACCTGACCTAGAGCTGTCATGCTGGAACAAGGAGTGCTAAATCCAAAGACTTTTTACGGGAGTAAAGAATTTGAATTTTAGAACTAATTTGACCGGTATCTATGGACAGAGAAGAATCGCATCAAAACCTTCATGATGGAGTGAAGATATTGATAAGGTAACCTCTGTATTTATGTGAGTTTATCAGGTTAATATATTGGTTAGGTCTAGTCTGTTGCTTGGTACAAAAGCAAGCATTGTGCATGGTTGAGTAGCAATCAATCCGTAGGTGTCATGCTTACAACTAACACTTGGAGTAAGCATTGTGTGAATTATGTTGAGGTATGACTATTTTCCGCTGCATAGTCTCTGTGAAACCCTAGGGTTATTTATATTCAACAAAATGTATGGCAGATATTGACAGCTATAATTAAAGTGTCAAAGATACTTGAGTAATCTCTCAAGTCCACTCATAATGACATGTTTTATTAGAGCTGATGAATGTCAACTGATCATGATATTCATAATCATCTGCAAGTGTGAACCTTGAAAATTTCAAGGCTGAAGTGTTCCTAGAAGGAGGATTAAATGTGCTACTGGATGTTAGGACATTAAGAGCTGGTATGCAGCTACCAGCTGAAGAACAGATGTTCTGGTGCTAAACTAATGTAGTGTGAGAACATTGGTTTGGAACCTACTCCTAGTCTGGAAGAGGAGACATTTGGATATAAGTTGATCAGGACACGATTAACATGTGCTTCTACACAAATTCTGTTAGAAGTAAAAGCTCAGTGCCACCAGAAAACTCATGAAGGTATTCCTTTCCGATCCTTTATGATTTACTTAAGAAGAGCTTATATATGGCATTTTCCTCTGATCAATGGAACCAGATATGTGTATTCATAACCATAGAGCAGTTGTTGGAGCTGAATACCGTGTCTCAACCACAGTGAAATATGGTCAAGAATGTGTACTACCCTAGTTGTTATCCAGAAAAGGTAGTGTTGTTTGGAATCAAGGAAGTCAGATGAATCTGACTAATCTAGTGTCATGCTATAACTAAGTCTGCTCTAGAAACCTAAATGAGGGAATCTCCTATAGAGGTACAAACTATGGCATCCATCATCTCAAAATCAGAATGAAAGTCTGAAGAAAAGCTTATTGAGATGCTGGTTATTATATTCCTTGATATGTCTGGATATTGCTGATAATTGGATTATTCTGTTCTCACCCCGAGTGTTGTCAATTTGACATTAAAGATGTTAACCAAGAACCATGAAGGATGATGTCATATTTGATATCTCAACATCATCTCAAGATCTTCAGTTTCTTTATAGTGTATTTGCCAAGAGGGGAAAGTATAAATTTGAAGAGGTATCAGTCAGAATGACATAGTGTGAGTAGAAAATTCTAATTGAAAAACTGGTAAGTACTTTGATGGGAGACTTGGTACTTATTAGGTATAAAACCTGGATGCAAGATTGAGAAGAGGAAATCACTTAGGATGAACTAGTGTGAGTAGCAAATATTACTGAGTAACTAATGAGTACTTTGACGGGAGACTTAGTACCTATTAGATGAGAAGTCCTTCTAGTTATGTGTTCACTATTATCTTCACATATTAAGGAAGTGTGGCAAGAGAATCTGGTGAAGCATACTGACTCTGTTAAATATCTTGATGGGAGCTGGATATTTGCAATGTCTGTATGAAAAGACTCAGACGTGTATGCTGAAGATTGATTTATGGTTATACAATCATAGTTTCTTCTACTTCAAGTTGCAGAGTGTGACAATCTGAATCTTGTGTAGCAAGTAAGCTGAGGTTTCTAAACTTGGAATCTGTGGAAAATTCCAAATGAAGGGAACTTCAAGGACGAACATCAAAGATGTCCTAAATTTGTATAACTCAGGGGGAGTAAGAGAGTATGAAGATCAGCAAAGACAATGTTATTCTGCTTCTATCCAAATGTAAAGTCTTTCAAAGACTAAATCTTGAAGCCAGAAGAACAAAGTCACACAAGATGTCAGAACATAACTCAAGTTATGTTTATTCTTAAAGACCAACAAAGAATGTTCTTTGCATTATCATCTGAAGACATGGATTGATGGTGTGTATCACTTGTTCTGACCTAGTGCATGATCCAACCTATGCACAAGTCCATCTGGTGCAGTTCCTCTTCAAATAACATCTGTTGATTGAGACTTTGGTTAAAGTCCAGGTATGTTGTTTAAATTTCTTAGGTTTATAGAGTCTTTCCGTTTTTTTGAGTCCCTCATGTTCTTCTTTCGAATATGAGAAAAGTATAGAGTCTAGTTTATGGTTGTCAGGATGTGACAATCATAGGGTTTAAGGGTAGTGTTCAGACATTGTTAAGTCTGAGTTCATTCTTTACAATTGTTTGGTAAAGAATAAGAGTCTTGTTTTGTGTCGTGAACACAAATTGTTTCTTGTTTTCCAAGTCATTCTATAGAGAAGTGTTATCTCTATGGATAGTCAGAGTCTGTTTAAGTTTGGGTGTCAGACGAACTTATGTCTTAGGTGATGTCTACATCACAATGTGCTTTTCCTGGTATAAGGTCTAGGAATATGCATGAGAAGTTTGAAAAAGCGACATTATTGTCTAAAGTGGAAGTTCATGCATAATGTGGATTAGAATGGGCAGGTTCTGATCTGGATGTTAGTAATTAGTTCTTGCAATACATAATTACTTTCATGATGAAGACTTCACTTCGTGAAAATGACTATAAAGACAAAAGTTCTATGATCTGATCAACACAGCTAAGGATATAGAAGAATCCTTCCCGTTCAAGGAGCATGTTAATCAATGTGTGAGATTAAGAAACACCATATCAAGAAGGATTTAAAATTTTCTTAGGCAGACCATGATCTGATCCAAACATGGTAAGGTTATGCTCAACAAAGTTCAAGAAGTGGCAGTTCTTTATGTTGAGATTGTGGCAACCTCTCTGTGCGTGCTTCTAGCGTCAAAAGGTCATCAGTTGATCATTTCTGGAGGAGATAAGTTAGTAGACAAGGGTCTGTTGCAAAAAGAGACGGGCCTTGTGGAATATACTGGTAGTACAAATGTCAGACACAATGTTATAACATCGTATTTCTGGTGTGAGTATTTAATGTAAAGGAGCATTTTTGCAATAGTGAGTGTATTCAGCAAGATAGTTGAACAAAGGGTGAGGCTCTTGAAGATATGAAGATGCGTCTTATATTTTCCATTCATCATTTCAAGTTTATTCCTTGAAGAAGCTCAGTCTATCTCTGATAGGGGGAATGACTTCTTATGTCAAGAAAAGTATCTTGGTCAAGAATACTTTTACATCATGAAGAAAATGTGACATTATAGTCAGTTATTTGTGAATGGTTGAATCTAACCATGTGCAGCTAAAATCCACAATTCCTTTTCTACACTAATGAAGGAGCTGTATGTCTAACAGTCTCAAGGTGTTCAGAACAACAGAAGTCTATGTCTATGACTAGTGACTCAGAAGAGTAAGTTGGGAGTCTGTTACTTGGTCCAAAAGATGCCCTGTCTTAATCTTTTGCAGAATCTTGAGCTATGTGCTTAAAGGGAATAAAAGTGACAATGTCTGACAGGATGTCATGACATGTTTAAAGATATTGAATCGTCTAAGTCAAACAAGGAAATCTGTCTTGAAGTTTATCTACGCATCAGTGGTCGGTGTAAAGTACAATCAATGACTATGCATGCACTGGTATTCGAAGATAACTCCTATCAAAAAAACAGCCAAAAACTGCTTTGGAAAGAGTAATTGCTTTTGGAACTGTTTCCTAATTAAGCGTTTGACCGTTGAACAAGACCAAAGACCATCGTTATTTCCTATAATCTCCAATGACTATATAATGGCGTCTCCAAAAATTACAGAAATCAAACTCTCTCAAGATGTCGTTCATGTGAGTTCTTATGAGTCGTGTATGGGTTTGGTATTGTGATGGGTTACTTTACCAAAACCACTTCAGAAAAAGAAAAACATGGGCTGGGGATGTTGATGGTCTCTACCATGGGTTTTTCTGCAATAACAACAAAGATGTTCCATCATATACAACCTTTAGTATAGGAACTATTTTTGTTATGATTTGTGATCTGAGTTATGAACACAATTGTGATTTGTGTTTAGAGTTACGAGGAATAATGGCAAGAATACATTCTTGGTCTCTATTAAAACTCGAGCTAGGAGTGGATTTCTAGTTGCTGATAACGACTGTCTCCCAGATTTAAATGTTCCCATTCCATTGCAGATTATGACATCCGATCTATATTTGTCATATTATGGCTAAAAAGGGGGAGAGATACTGATGCTGATTTTGCTACTGTCAAAAGAAGCAAACGTATCCTGTTTTCTAGAAAGTTGGAGTTCCTGCTGATTGTTATAAATGCATAAGTTTTAGCCAAAATAAGCCAAAGGGGGAGATTGTTGATGCTCTGTTCTGTATTATTGTCTGATGTTTGGCTAAAACATATAATAGCAGCAAAAGGTATTTATTGTGTGAATCTTGCAAATATAAAAGAACAAAATAGGTACAAGCAATATGTTATATGGAATATCATGACATCAACTCATGAAATCGCGCCTGCAGAACTGGAAGAAAGATTCAACTTGTTAACAGATACAGAATATTCGTTGAATATTTTGTAATCCAATATGGCGCATAATTAAAGGTCAAAAGAGTAATGAAGAATCAGATCAGAAGATTGAAGATTCAGGAAGAATCAGATTAGAAGATTGAAGATTCTATAGTTTCTAATTTAGGAGATAAATTTGGAAACTCATGATTAAAAGACCTTAATTGTAGCAGAAGATTTCTGCAGATTTGTAACAGCAAGGAGTGCTGCGATTTGTAAGCCCAAGTCCAATTGGGAATATGTTATAAATAGAAACGCTTGTAACCTAGTTTGATATAGAAAACATTGTTTAGAAAAGATGTAGTCATTAGGGTTTCTATAGGTAGACCACCCAGGTTGTGGGATGGCTACCACGTCCTTCTCGAAACATGTAGGTAAGAGAAGTGATTGTTCTCACTCGAAACTATAGGTAAGAGTTGAGTATTATGTTCTTGATTGAAGCTGTGAAGCAAGATCATGTTATTGTTCATTGTTAATTGTGTAAATAGCTGTTGCAGGGTTGTAACAGTTAGGTATCACTAGGGAGTGAGCAGAGGTTCTCTTGTCTTGGATGGATGTCTGAGATAAATGTTGCATTGGGTAGTGACTAGGTAAACCAGAGGTTGTTTATCTGTAAACCAGAGGTTGTTTACATAAAATAGTACTACTGATAGTGAAATATTCTTCCTGGCTTGGTAGCCCCCAAAGTAGGTAGTTAGACCGAACTGGGTTAACAATTAACTGTGTTATTTATCTTTTGTATTGTGTTGTTTGTTCATTTGTGAATGTTACGACATCAAGTATAACATCAGGATCAAAAGTGTTAGCTGATCCTTACAGAACCATGTGAAATCTATAATCTGGTTATGTTGACTGAACATATATGATCCCAGTTCTCATTGACTCCTCAGGAGTAATTAAAAAATTGGGGGATCTTTCTGTTCTGCCTCTGCTACATTAATAACAAATCAGATGTCTTGACATCGTGAATGACATCCTGAGTCTGTCATACCAGAATTTTCACATAGTCTATCATATGCAATCTCTGAAATTTCGTTCCCTTCTCCAAAAACATGGTCTATCATATGCAATTTTTATAAATTCTTTCCTTTATCAATAAACGTTGTCTATCATAAGCAATTTCCGGAATTTCTTTCCCATCTCCAAAAACGTGGTCTATCATATGCAATTTTCGGAATTTCTTTCTCTTCTTCAAAAATATATGGTCTATAATACGCAATTTCTCGAATTTCTTTCCCTTCTCCAAAAACCTAGTCTATCATATGTAATTTTCGGAACTTCTTTCCCTTCTCCAAACACGTGGTATATCATATGCAATTGTCGGAGTTTCTTCCCCTTCTCTAAAAACATGGTCTATCATATGCAATTTCTAGAATATCATTCCCTTCTCAAAAAACATGGTCTATCATATGCAATTTCCGAATTTTCATTCCTTTCTCCAAAAACGTGGTTTATAATATGCAATTTCCAGAGTTTCTTTCTCTTATTCCAAAATATGTGGTTAATCATATGCAATTTCTCGAATTTCTTTTCCTTCTCCCAAAAACTGGTCTATCATATGCAATTTTTAGAATTACTTTCCCTTCTCCAAAAACGTGGTCTATCATATGCAATTTTTGGAATTTCTTTCCATTCTCCAAAAACATGATATGCAATTTATAGATTTTCACTTCCTTCTAAAAAAACATGGTCTATCATATGCAATTTCCGGATTTTCATTCCTTTCTCCAAAAACTTGGTCAATAATATTTAATTTTCGAAATTTTTTCCTTCTCCAAAAACATGGTCTATCATATGCAATTATTTGGAATTTCGTTCCTTTATCCAAAAAAATGGTCTATCATAATCAATTATTGGAACTTATTTCCTTTCTCTAAAAACATTGTCTATCATATGCAATTTACCGAATTTTTTCCATTTTCCCAAAACATGGTCTATCATATGCAATTTATAGAATTTCTTTCCCTTCTTCAAAAATATGGTCTATCGTATGCCATTTTTCGAATTTCTTTTCCTTCTCCAAAAACCTAGTCTATCTTATGCAATTTTCTGAATTTTCTTAATTTCTTTTCCTTCTCCAAAAATGTTGTCTATGATATGCAATTTTTGGAATTTCTTTCTCTTATCCAAAAACATGGTCTATCATATGCAATTTCGCAAATTTCTTTTCCTTTACCAAAAACATGGTCTATCATATGCATTTTCCAGAAATTATTTCCTTTATCCAAAAATGTGGTCTATAATATGCAATTTCCAGAATTTCTTTCCTTTCTCCATAAACATGGTTTGTCATATGCAAATTTCTGAAATTCTATCCCATTTCCAACAACATGATCTATCATATGCATTTTTCGGAATTTCTTTCCCTTCTCCAAAAACATGGTCTATCATGTACAATTTCCAGAAATTCTTTCCTTTATCCAAAAACGTGGTCTATCATATGCAATTTCCGGAATTTCTTTCCCTTCTCCAAAAACATGGTCTATCATATGCAATTTATGGAATTTCTATCCCTTTTTCAAAAATACATAGTCTATCATTTGCAATTTCTAGAATTTATTTCCCTTCTCCAAAAACATGGTCTATTGTAACACCCTTCTAAACCCCACGGAAATTTATAAAATAATTTTCAGAGTAAAACATGAAAACAAGGGTGCCACAATTCAATTTAAAACAAATCATCATAAATTCATTGTCATGCTTTCACTAAGGAACAATCTGTCATAATACATAAACATCTCATGTTTACACAGCGGAAAATCATCATACGGATAAGCATAACATCATCTATGCAATATCCCACATAATTTAATACAATAACAACACGATAGAGTATCATCATAAACTCTAAACTAGCGTTTCCCCCAGTGTTACAATATCAGAGCATGACACCTGACGCTACACTAAACACTGACTTATGAGCTAATCCTCACCAAGTCGGAAGCAGCTATCCTCAATCTGAAAATGTCAACAGTAAGGGTGAGTCTCATCACAGTTAACAAATGTTATTGCATCTTAAATAACAACACATCATAGTTATATCATTCACCCAATTTCATCATATTCAGATTATCAGGAACATCCATCATTTACACAAACGTCAACAAAACACATCTTTCAAACAGACAATCATACTCAACATTAATTCAACAAAACACACAACCAACACATCATCGATATTTTAACACTGGAATACTTCCAATCATGTTATAAAAGTATGCATATGTATGAACTGACACTATGCATGTGGTACCAACCTCATCAAATGGGAATAACCCATGACCGATCCAACATCATCAAGATACGGCCCTGCCAGCACAGATTCCACACAATGGGAATCATGCCCTTCACTGATCCAACACACCCTTATGGATACAGTATCATCAATGAACATGAATGAATGCAACATATACAACATACTATACCATCGTCAAGTCTAATGAGTAACATCATCAAATACCCATTTCCTCATCATCAACATCATCATCATCAAAGTATGTCTATATACATTAGCATCATTCAAATATAATCAATCATCATCATTAACGAACATACAAGTGTCCACATCAATCATCATCATCAAAAATAAGGACACACATGTATTCACATCATTTCAAAGCAAATCAGTCATCATCATACGACTCTAAACAAATCATCACATCATAATGTTTTTCAAAACAACATCTCATATTATCACATTTCCTCATATATGTCAACAATACATCATCCAATTAAACAAATCGTCACATGATTAATATTTCAACATATCATGTATTTAACACATCTCATCACATATATGTACAATACATCATACACCAAGAAATAAAATCATATTTAAAAATAATTGGATTCACACCTCATTTCATCATTTAAAACATAGGCTATCTCATAAGATTCATCGTGCTCGAAACGGCACTAAAAACAGACCTATGGTTCGAAAGTTACACATCATTTAACTTTCCCAAGAAAACAACTAACGCTACAGCACGCGGCGCAACCAAAGTTCGCGGCGCGACCTGAACCACAAAAACATGTTCGCGGCGCCAACCTATGCACGCGGCGCGGAACGAGAAAAAGTTACGCCTTCGCGGCGCCAACACGGGGACGCGGCGCGAACTGGCGATTTCGCAGACTATCGGGTCTGCGTCAGATCCTGCGATCTGACTCAATCTGAGTCCAAAACTGTCTCTAAACGTCATATATAGGCAGTTAATCATCAATTGCATCGTTATTCATCATCACACATCAAAACAACACATAATCAACCAATAATCCATGCAATTTTCATCAATTCATAACCTCCCTAAACCTAACATATGATCCAATTGACTCAACAACATCCCTAATCAATATTATTATCTAAAAACACGATAATAGATGATAACCAGAGAGTCCCCCCTTACCTTAGCCAAGAGTTCTTGATCTTTGGTCCTCTTCCTCTTTGGTTCCTCTTTACGTTCCTCATCCCTTCTCTTCCACTTCTCATTTTTCACGTTCTGACTCTTTTCCTCATTTCCCAATTTTCCTTATTTTATGAAACATAACATTTTAATTAGTAAAGGCTTTACTAACATAGTACCCCCTCTTTACTAACACCACACTTGGCCCAATAGCCTATCTCATATTTCTTTCCAAATAATTCCACAAAATACTGAATAATTCCAAATAATAATTTAATTTCCAATTAAATTAAATTTAGAAAATATGGGGTGTTACAACTCTCCCCCACTAAAAGAGTTTTCGTCCTCGAAAACATACCTCAAGTAACCAGCTCGTATAAGAGTCCTTCACCCGACTCTCCAGCTCCCAATTAACAGTACCATCAGTCAATCCTCAAAATCCATCCAACATAACCAACAGGAAACATGTTTCATACATTCCAATCCCAGTTCTTACGTCACATTTGACCATCCAAGGTGTACCACTCATAATATCTCCAAAAGGTTAACTACAATAGAACATTGAGGTACAACCTATACCATACGCTCAACAACTGAGTAATACAATTACACAATCCATAGTATGATCACACTTGATCAACAATGCAGTAATGAATTCCATCTACCAACATACCAACCTTAGACACACTCTTCCATCTGAGCGATAAAATAATACTTACATTTTTCACCAGCTGCTTCCTTCAAGGAACTCAACTGTAATATTCATATATCATCGGATTTCAACTTTCTGACTCCTCTTAAGTCACACCAGCAATTATCCAACACGTTACATTCCGCTTTTCCGCATTACTCTGATTACTCATCACAATCATCTATACCAAATAGATTTTCTGAGTTTTACCCGATTCCGACTCTCTTTACTCATTCGTTTCAAGAATCATTCTTCATCATTCATGGTACTAATCTACCATTTAGCAATCCTTACTCGCATCCAACGAACCAATTCCTGATTTACTTCCTCTATTAAACATTCCAACCATCGGAATGAGTGTACACAAGTAGTTATAATCACACTCATCGGCCTGGATATACCATTGCTTACATAATAGCTCAAACTGAATCTCACTCTTCTTTAAGAATTAAATCAACTTCGTCCTTCATAGAGTATAATTCCTCATTATATCTGGAATCCACAATATCACCTTAACAACGAAACAAAATTATTATAACATCATATAGTATCAACTCGTCATCTTAACTTTGCCAAATGCATACCCGTTAACTACGTACAACCATAATAACATGTTCGTCATCTCGAAAATTATTCAAAAGAGTTATAATTTTTCGACACGACATCCTTACATCCACTGGATTCTAAATCCAACATATAGATCAACACATATGTTCTATGTAGGCTTCTGACATATTAATTCCTTTACTGCCCGCGAGTAGTACTCATAACACTACTCCACATCACACTTTCGCTGCGCGACTCTGATTACCCGTCTTAAGTCATCATCCACCATGTCGCACTCTTTCATATTCACTTCTTCATAAGTTCACATAACATAGTGAGTGATTATTCTCACGGCTTAGTATTCATCACATCTTAAACCATTAAGGTAACAAAACAAGCTTATCTCTTCTATATGATTCCATCTACTACCAACAAGAGATTTAGGGTGATCAAGTCCTAAATTTGTCAATATTAGTTGAAAATCATATTTAAGCATAAACCGTCGTTACTACATAATAGTGTCCCTTTCCGAGTTTGCACCCAAACTCACTAACATCGTCATAGTCCAATAATTCACTACGGTGTCCTGCTAGAATATCCTTCTGAAGCTCAAAACATCAGTTACACAAATCCAATCACTCAACCTCATTACATCGTTTTCGTCGATTCTGAATTCACCGCCTTTACTTTGGTAATTCAAAGTCAACCTATCGATCAACTCAACATCAGCTTTCTGACCTTCTCTAATCTCGTCAAGAATACCACTAGTCATCTTCTAGCATACTCAATCTAACACTATTAGGAGTGCCTTCACATACTAACTCAAGTCTCTAAATTGTCCAATTATATCAAACTCATTCATCATTAGCACCGACATTTTAAGGACTTCTTACGCAACACAATAGCACAACATTTTCCTCATTAAGATGGTAATTCAAACCAAAATCCTAATCCAAAAATATATTCTAATCATCTCTACTGCCTCATATTAAGCCCTTTCTGATCAAAGAGGTACTTCAACTCTTATGATCACTAAACACTTCGAATTTTAAACCATACAATTAGCCTGCAAGACCAAGACAACATTCATAACTCGTGGTTTTAATCCAAATTCTATTACATCCTTCACGTCCAAATATCATCCCACTCGGAATCTCAACAAAGTCTTCCTCACGTCAACAAATGTTAGAAATTCCCTACAATCCTTCTTTTATACTTATCGTTATTTTGCCATCACAAATACGATTCCAAGGGTTCCAAAGTTTATCCCATCTTTACTACTAATGCACTCTTCACTAAAATTCATCGGCCCTCAAACCATCCTTATTACCGAACATCTCATCAACAACTTGTTACACTCAATTTTGTTTCCAACAATCACGGTAGTAAGCATTCTTATTCAACAAGTTTCATGCTTCCATAACCGACTTCAGAACCTTTCCTCATAGGGTCACTCTACTGTATTTATAACTCTCCCATAAATTAGAATACAATCCCTCCTCTTCGTAGGTTCAAACGACACATCAATCCGACACTCGAAACCCAAGATATGAATTTTCCAATCATTGCCCGAAAAATGCAACACTGACATCATGCAGTGACACTCTATACGATATATCCAAAACTCCTCAATTGGTAAATCCAATTCTTAAAATTACTCCTCAACAAACCTTCTAATTATTCCTTCAATCCAGTCAACACTGACACTGACATCCCGTGCAGTACCAATAACCAAGTCTAGTTATAAGAACAAGAGTAACCGTAACTTCGCCTCTTACCAACGTCATCCTGTCACAATTAATTATCTTACAGCTGTTGCAACCATTTTTATAACAAAGTTCATCTCATTAGCTTTCCGACGCTTCAAACGGAACTCAATTCGGGTGTCCAGAACTCCAGTTATGAATTTTCGAAGTTCCGCAGCTATTCAGCAATTTTCCTGCGTTTTGCTTACGAAAATCTCTCTCCAAAACTCATTCTCTTCAACTCTATCACATTCCAAACAGCCCCTTATCGTATCTCTTCACTTCCAAACATCCTTATAACTTAAGCGACACATTCCCCCGCCGAAGTCCGCTTTCTGCAACATCACAACAACAATCCTCCTTGCAAACTCGTAACTGAACCTCTTCCGAGACGCAAGACTACTCAACTGACAACTTCGCAGCACACCAGCAGAGCTGACACATCGCAACTCTCCAATCTCCTTCTCTTACAATAACTGTCAATTACCTCTAATCACCTTCCTTCAAGATGTTCCAACTCAATTCCCAGTGAAGTCTTAATTCCAAGTCACCTTCAACTCGGGAAACAACAAGCTCCGACAACGCTCGCACTGTTTCCAACAACAGCCTACTGAATCAATCTTCTTCAACTGAAACATAACCGAGAAGCGAAGCTTCTCCCCCACTTGTTTCAATCCAACATCTGCAACAAACATCCAAGTACCGACAGTGATTCACTCACATGTCGCGTACCAAGGAATAAAATGCCGACAATATACAACTGTCGCGCAACTCAACTGACTCAACAATTGGCCGGACGGACCGACCTGCTCTGATACCACTATTGTAACACCCTTCTAAACCCCACGGAAATTTATAAAATAATTTTCAGAGTAAAACATGAAAACAAGGGTGCCACAATTCAATTTAAAGCAAATCATCATAAATTCATTGTCATGCTTTCACTAAGGAACAATCTGTCATAATACATAAACATCTCATGTTTACACAGCGGAAAATCATCATACGGATAAGCATAACATCATCTATGCAATATCCCACATAATTTAATACAATAACAACACGATAGAGTATCATCATAAACTCTAAACTAGCGTTTCCCCCAGTGTTACAATATCAGAGCATGACACCTGACGCTACACTAAACACTGACTTATGAGCTAATCCTCACCAAGTCGGAAGCAGCTATCCTCAATCTGAAAATGTCAACAGTAAGGGTGAGTCTCATCACAGTTAACAAATGTTATTGCATTTTAAATAACAACACATCATAGTTATATCATTCACCCAATTTCATCATATTCAGATTATCAGGAACATCCATCATTTACACAAACGTCAACAAAACACATCTTTCAAACAGACAATCATACTCAACATTAATTCAACAAAACACACAACCAACACATCATCGATATTTTAACACTGGAATACTTCCAATCATGTTATAAAAGTATGCATATGTATGAACTGACACTATGCATGTGGTACCAACCTCATCAAATGGGAATAACCCATGACCGATCCAACATCATCAAGATACGGCCCTGCCAGCACAGATTCCACACAATGGGAATCATGCCCTTCACTGATCCAACACACCCTTATGGATACAGTATCATCAATGAACATGAATGAATGCAACATATACAACATACTATACCATCGTCAAGTCTAATGAGTAACATCATCAAATACCCATTTCCTCATCATCAACATCATCATCATCAAAGTATGTCTATATACATTAGCATCATTCAAATATAATCAATCATCATCATTAACGAACATACAAGTGTCCACATCAATCATCATCATCAAAAATAAGGACACACATGTATTCACATCATTTCAAAGCAAATCAGTCATCATCATACGACTCTAAACAAATCATCACATCATAATGTTTTTCAAAACAACATCTCATATTATCACATTTCCTCATATATGTCAACAATACATCATCCAATTAAACAAATCGTCACATGATTAATATTTCAACATATCATGTATTTAACACATCTCATCACATATATGTACAATACATCATACACCAAGAAATAAAATCATATTTAAAAATAATTGGATTCACACCTCATTTCATCATTTAAAACATAGGCTATCTCATAAGATTCATCGTGCTCGAAACGGCACTAAAAACAGACCTATGGTTCGAAAGTTACACATCATTTAACTTTCCCAAGAAAACAACTAACGCTACAGCACGCGGCGCAACCAAAGTTCGCGGCGCGACCTGAACCACAAAAACATGTTCGCGGCGCCAACCTATGCACGCGGCGCGGAACGAGAAAAAGTTACGCCTTCGCGGCGCCAACACGGGGACGCGGCGCGAACTGGCGATTTCGCAGACTATCGGGTCTGCGTCAGATCCTGCGATCTGACTCAATCTGAGTCCAAAACTGTCTCTAAACGTCATATATAGGCAGTTAATCATCAATTGCATCGTTATTCATCATCACACATCAAAACAACACATAATCAACCAATAATCCATGCAATTTTCATCAATTCATAACCTCCCTAAACCTAACATATGATCCAATTGACTCAACAACATCCCTAATCAATATTATTATCTAAAAACACGATAATAGATGATAACCAGAGAGTCCCCCCTTACCTTAGCCAAGAGTTCTTGATCTTTGGTCCTCTTCCTCTTTGGTTCCTCTTTACGTTCCTCATCCCTTCTCTTCCACTTCTCATTTTTCACGTTCTGACTCTTTTCCTCATTTCCCAATTTTCCTTATTTTATGAAACATAACATTTTAATTAGTAAAGGCTTTACTAACATAGTACCCCCTCTTTACTAACACCACACTTGGCCCAATAGCCTATCTCATATTTCTTTCCAAATAATTCCACAAAATACTGAATAATTCCAAATAATAATTTAATTTCCAATTAAATTAAATTTAGAAAATATGGGGTGTTACAACTCTCCCCCACTAAAAGAGTTTTCGTCCTCGAAAACATACCTCAAGTAACCAGCTCGTATAAGAGTCCTTCACCCGACTCTCCAGCTCCCAATTAACAGTACCATCAGTCAATCCTCAAAATCCATCCAACATAACCAACAGGAAACATGTTTCATACATTCCAATCCCAGTTCTTACGTCACATTTGACCATCCAAGGTGTACCACTCATAATATCTCCAAAAGGTTAACTACAATAGAACATTGAGGTACAACCTATACCATACGCTCAACAACTGAGTAATACAATTACACAATCCATAGTATGATCACACTTGATCAACAATGCAGTAATGAATTCCATCTACCAACATACCAACCTTAGACACACTCTTCCATCTGAGCGATAAAATAATACTTACATTTTTCACCAGCTGCTTCCTTCAAGGAACTCAACTGTAATATTCATATATCATCGGATTTCAACTTTCTGACTCCTCTTAAGTCACACCAGCAATTATCCAACACGTTACATTCCGCTTTTCCGCATTACTCTGATTACTCATCACAATCATCTATACCAAATAGATTTTCTGAGTTTTACCCGATTCCGACTCTCTTTACTCATTCGTTTCAAGAATCATTCTTCATCATTCATGGTACTAATCTACCATTTAGCAATCCTTACTCGCATCCAACGAACCAATTCCTGATTTACTTCCTCTATTAAACATTCCAACCATCGGAATGAGTGTACACAAGTAGTTATAATCACACTCATCGGCCTGGATATACCATTGCTTACATAATAGCTCAAACTGAATCTCACTCTTCTTTAAGAATTAAATCAACTTCGTCCTTCATAGAGTATAATTCCTCATTATATCTGGAATCCACAATATCACCTTAACAACGAAACAAAATTATTATAACATCATATAGTATCAACTCGTCATCTTAACTTTGCCAAATGCATACCCGTTAACTACGTACAACCATAATAACATGTTCGTCATCTCGAAAATTATTCAAAAGAGTTATAATTTTTCGACACGACATCCTTACATCCACTGGATTCTAAATCCAACATATAGATCAACACATATGTTCTATGTAGGCTTCTGACATATTAATTCCTTTACTGCCCGCGAGTAGTACTCATAACACTACTCCACATCACACTTTCGCTGCGCGACTCTGATTACCCGTCTTAAGTCATCATCCACCATGTCGCACTCTTTCATATTCACTTCTTCATAAGTTCACATAACATAGTGAGTGATTATTCTCACGGCTTAGTATTCATCACATCTTAAACCATTAAGGTAACAAAACAAGCTTATCTCTTCTATATGATTCCATCTACTACCAACAAGAGATTTAGGGTGATCAAGTCCTAAATTTGTCAATATTAGTTGAAAATCATATTTAAGCATAAACCGTCGTTACTACATAATAGTGTCCCTTTCCGAGTTTGCACCCAAACTCACTAACATCGTCATAGTCCAATAATTCACTACGGTGTCCTGCTAGAATATCCTTCTGAAGCTCAAAACATCAGTTACACAAATCCAATCACTCAACCTCATTACATCGTTTTCGTCGATTCTGAATTCACCGCCTTTACTTTGGTAATTCAAAGTCAACCTATCGATCAACTCAACATCAGCTTTCTGACCTTCTCTAATCTCGTCAAGAATACCACTAGTCATCTTCTAGCATACTCAATCTAACACTATTAGGAGTGCCTTCACATACTAACTCAAGTCTCTAAATTGTCCAATTATATCAAACTCATTCATCATTAGCACCGACATTTTAAGGACTTCTTACGCAACACAATAGCACAACATTTTCCTCATTAAGATGGTAATTCAAACCAAAATCCTAATCCAAAAATATATTCTAATCATCTCTACTGCCTCATATTAAGCCCTTTCTGATCAAAGAGGTACTTCAACTCTTATGATCACTAAACACTTCGAATTTTAAACCATACAATTAGCCTGCAAGACCAAGACAACATTCATAACTCGTGGTTTTAATCCAAATTCTATTACATCCTTCACGTCCAAATATCATCCCACTCGGAATCTCAACAAAGTCTTCCTCACGTCAACAAATGTTAGAAATTCCCTACAATCCTTCTTTTATACTTATCGTTATTTTGCCATCACAAATACGATTCCAAGGGTTCCAAAGTTTATCCCATCTTTACTACTAATGCACTCTTCACTAAAATTCATCGGCCCTCAAACCATCCTTATTACCGAACATCTCATCAACAACTTGTTACACTCAATTTTGTTTCCAACAATCACGGTAGTAAGCATTCTTATTCAACAAGTTTCATGCTTCCATAACCGACTTCAGAACCTTTCCTCATAGGGTCACTCTACTGTATTTATAACTCTCCCATAAATTAGAATACAATCCCTCCTCTTCGTAGGTTCAAACGACACATCAATCCGACACTCGAAACCCAAGATATGAATTTTCCAATCATTGCCCGAAAAATGCAACACTGACATCATGCAGTGACACTCTATACGATATATCCAAAACTCCTCAATTGGTAAATCCAATTCTTAAAATTACTCCTCAACAAACCTTCTAATTATTCCTTCAATCCAGTCAACACTGACACTGACATCCCGTGCAGTACCAATAACCAAGTCTAGTTATAAGAACAAGAGTAACCGTAACTTCGCCTCTTACCAACGTCATCCTGTCACAATTAATTATCTTACAGCTGTTGCAACCATTTTTATAACAAAGTTCATCTCATTAGCTTTCCGACGCTTCAAACGGAACTCAATTCGGGTGTCCAGAACTCCAGTTATGAATTTTCGAAGTTCCGCAGCTATTCAGCAATTTTCCTGCGTTTTGCTTACGAAAATCTCTCTCCAAAACTCATTCTCTTCAACTCTATCACATTCCAAACAGCCCCTTATCGTATCTCTTCACTTCCAAACATCCTTATAACTTAAGCGACACATTCCCCCGCCGAAGTCCGCTTTCTGCAACATCACAACAACAATCCTCCTTGCAAACTCGTAACTGAACCTCTTCCGAGACGCAAGACTACTCAACTGACAACTTCGCAGCACACCAGCAGAGCTGACACATCGCAACTCTCCAATCTCCTTCTCTTACAATAACTGTCAATTACCTCTAATCACCTTCCTTCAAGATGTTCCAACTCAATTCCCAGTGAAGTCTTAATTCCAAGTCACCTTCAACTCGGGAAACAACAAGCTCCGACAACGCTCGCACTGTTTCCAACAACAGCCTACTGAATCAATCTTCTTCAACTGAAACATAACCGAGAAGCGAAGCTTCTCCCCCACTTGTTTCAATCCAACATCTGCAACAAACATCCAAGTACCGACAGTGATTCACTCACATGTCGCGTACCAAGGAATAAAATGCCGACAATATACAACTGTCGCGCAACTCAACTGACTCAACAATTGGCCGGACGGACCGACCTGCTCTGATACCACTATTGTAACACCCTTCTAAACCCCACGGAAATTTATAAAATAATTTTCAGAGTAAAACATGAAAACAAGGGTGCCACAATTCAATTTAAAGCAAATCATCATAAATTCATTGTCATGCTTTCACTAAGGAACAATCTGTCATAATACATAAACATCTCATGTTTACACAGCGGAAAATCATCATACGGATAAGCATAACATCATCTATGCAATATCCCACATAATTTAATACAATAACAACACGATAGAGTATCATCATAAACTCTAAACTAGCGTTTCCCCCAGTGTTACAATATCAGAGCATGACACCTGACGCTACACTAAACACTGACTTATGAGCTAATCCTCACCAAGTCGGAAGCAGCTATCCTCAATCTGAAAATGTCAACAGTAAGGGTGAGTCTCATCACAGTTAACAAATGTTATTGCATTTTAAATAACAACACATCATAGTTATATCATTCACCCAATTTCATCATATTCAGATTATCAGGAACATCCATCATTTACACAAACGTCAACAAAACACATCTTTCAAACAGACAATCATACTCAACATTAATTCAACAAAACACACAACCAACACATCATCGATATTTTAACACTGGAATACTTCCAATCATGTTATAAAAGTATGCATATGTATGAACTGACACTATGCATGTGGTACCAACCTCATCAAATGGGAATAACCCATGACCGATCCAACATCATCAAGATACGGCCCTGCCAGCACAGATTCCACACAATGGGAATCATGCCCTTCACTGATCCAACACACCCTTATGGATACAGTATCATCAATGAACATGAATGAATGCAACATATACAACATACTATACCATCGTCAAGTCTAATGAGTAACATCATCAAATACCCATTTCCTCATCATCAACATCATCATCATCAAAGTATGTCTATATACATTAGCATCATTCAAATATAATCAATCATCATCATTAACGAACATACAAGTGTCCACATCAATCATCATCATCAAAAATAAGGACACACATGTATTCACATCATTTCAAAGCAAATCAGTCATCATCATACGACTCTAAACAAATCATCACATCATAATGTTTTTCAAAACAACATCTCATATTATCACATTTCCTCATATATGTCAACAATACATCATCCAATTAAACAAATCGTCACATGATTAATATTTCAACATATCATGTATTTAACACATCTCATCACATATATGTACAATACATCATACACCAAGAAATAAAATCATATTTAAAAATAATTGGATTCACACCTCATTTCATCATTTAAAACATAGGCTATCTCATAAGATTCATCGTGCTCGAAACGGCACTAAAAACAGACCTATGGTTCGAAAGTTACACATCATTTAACTTTCCCAAGAAAACAACTAACGCTACAGCACGCGGCGCAACCAAAGTTCGCGGCGCGACCTGAACCACAAAAACATGTTCGCGGCGCCAACCTATGCACGCGGCGCGGAACGAGAAAAAGTTACGCCTTCGCGGCGCCAACACGGGGACGCGGCGCGAACTGGCGATTTCGCAGACTATCGGGTCTGCGTCAGATCCTGCGATCTGACTCAATCTGAGTCCAAAACTGTCTCTAAACGTCATATATAGGCAGTTAATCATCAATTGCATCGTTATTCATCATCACACATCAAAACAACACATAATCAACCAATAATCCATGCAATTTTCATCAATTCATAACCTCCCTAAACCTAACATATGATCCAATTGACTCAACAACATCCCTAATCAATATTATTATCTAAAAACACGATAATAGATGATAACCAGAGAGTCCCCCCTTACCTTAGCCAAGAGTTCTTGATCTTTGGTCCTCTTCCTCTTTGGTTCCTCTTTACGTTCCTCATCCCTTCTCTTCCACTTCTCATTTTTCACGTTCTGACTCTTTTCCTCATTTCCCAATTTTCCTTATTTTATGAAACATAACATTTTAATTAGTAAAGGCTTTACTAACATAGTACCCCCTCTTTACTAACACCACACTTGGCCCAATAGCCTATCTCATATTTCTTTCCAAATAATTCCACAAAATACTGAATAATTCCAAATAATAATTTAATTTCCAATTAAATTAAATTTAGAAAATATGGGGTGTTACATCTATCATATGCAATTTCTGGAATTTCTTGCCCTTCTCCAAAAACGTGACCTATCATACGCAATTTCCAAAATTTCGTTCCTTTATCCAAAATCGTGGTTTATCATAGTCAATTTCTGGAATTCTTTATCTTCTACAAAAACATGGTCTATCATATGCAATTTCCGGAATTTCTCTCCATTCTCTAAAAACGTGGTCTATTGTAACACCCTTCTAATTTCCTCGCATAAATTATAAAGCAATCAGAGTTTAACATGAATAAAAGGGCGTCACAATTCATTTAAATAAAATTCTACATTCATGGTCATTCTCTACTGAGAAACAACATTTGATTGGAATAAAATTCATGTTTATCACAGCGGAAATTAAACAAACTTTGGATAATTCTTATAACCACATAAAATACTATTCATAAGGTCACATGCCTTAGTTTCAAAAGAAATAATTATCCAAACAATCAAAATGAAATAATAGAGCAAAAACAACTCTCAATCAAGCATTCCTCAGTGTTACAAGTCTCAGAGCATGACACCGACACCTATTTATTAAACTAAAGACATGACTTTACAAGCCATCCTCACCGATCGCTTAAGCCGCTACTTCAATCTGAAATCATCAAAGTAAGGGTGAGACTACATCATAAATTAAATAGCATTATAAATCGTTAGATATAGAATTCATAAGCAATTATCCACCCTACTTAGCATATTTAGATTTATCAATTCATACCAATCACAATCATTAATCAACACACAATATTATAACATTGGAATACTTCTATTCATGTTATAATGATTCATACACCTAATGCAATGCAACTATATGCATGTGGTACCAAACATGGGATAACCCATCTCAGCGATCCACCATCGTCAAGGATACGACGACACCCATTCAATAATTCCGCACAATGGGAATTAGCTACCACTGATCCACCATCGTCAAGGATCAGCCACATAATGATTATGAAATGCATGCATCAACCATAACATGCTCATCATCAACATTAATCAACCAGATGTCATAATCATCAACCAACACAACAATCAATAGCCACACCCAGTTATGCTATTTCTCGATCATAACAAACACATATTTTACATCAACAATATATGTATATCAACCACCGGTTACAACCACGACATCATAACAAATAAAACATTCATCAAAACAAATGATAACCATATTTACCACGAACAACATCCATTTTCATAACAAGCAGAAGCAATCACATTATAACAACACACATCATTGCACATATTCAATTATGCAAACAACAAATCATTGCACCTCATCAACTATGCAAAACAAGAATAAACCATATTAGGAGAAAACGATAATTTTCAAAATAAAATCAAGTTATTGTTGTTTTCTTTATTTCATATGGTAGAGCATTCAATTTAAGGATCAACGTCCAAAACAGAGTCTAAAACGGACTTATGGTTTGAAAGTTAGGAGCTTTTAAAGTTAAGTGAAAATTAAGAAAAATCTGTGGAACCCGGTTCCTCCCCATCTGGGAACCAGTTCCTGCTGAACAAAATCACCTCCTTTCGGGTTTTTACTATGGGAACCCGGTTCCTCCCACCTGGGAACCGGTTCCTGATGCTGCTGTAGCAGAAAACTCCAATTTTATGACTTTTCTTCATTCCTACTTTCACTATCAACACCCAATACGAACCCACACATTATGATGACCAATTTTCATCAGTTTTCATGATTCTAACACAACAACAATGCAATATAACTATCATCCATCAATTATAACAAACCAATTGCATCATATTCATCAAATTGGGCATCTCAGTGTCAGAATCTCATAAACCTTAACATCCTAAATAGAGGTTCAACTCTTAATCTATTCTACCATCATCAAAACTATAATACTATTTAATAAAGAATATTCACCCCTCACCTTAATTTACGGTTGGATTCTATTTCTCTTCGCGTTTTCTCTACGTATTCCTCCATGTTCTTCGTGCCCTAGCTCTCTCTCCCTTTGCCTCTTCACAAAACATTGATCGTACAAAATGATTCCCTCTTTCCTCTTTTCTCTTTTTACCCCTAGGGCCCCTAATATGGTCTTCCCATATTGCCCTCACTTACTCTTCATAAATGACCACTCTTACCCTTAATATCTCTAACACTATTATTATTTTATTTAACTAATTAAAATAATTCCACTTATTATTCTAATTATTCTAAAATATGCCAAAATTCATCGATACACATAAGCATCACGCAAACCATCACGACATCACATGAATCACCAAGACATCACATAAGTCATCATAATCTCAAACATCACAGATCATCACAAACCATAATAAGGACTCAACATATCATCATATTTTTAATACTTCACAATGACTCATAGATTCACGCTAAAATAATTAAATAAATAATTAGTCTAGAATTTGGGGTGTTACATCTATCATATGCAATTTCTGGAATTTATTTCCCTTTTTCAAAAATATGTGGTTAATCATATGCAATTTCTCGAATTTCTTTCCCTTATCAGAAAGCCCGGTCTATCATATGCAATTTCCGAAATTTCTTTCCCTTCTCCAAAAACATGGTCTATCATATGCAATTTACAAATTTTCACTCACTTCTAAAAAAAGTGGTATATCATATGCAATTACCGGATTTTCATTCCTTTCTCCAAAAACGTGGTCTATAATATGCAATTTTTGAAAATATTTCCCTTTTCCAAAAACATGGTCTTCATATGCAATTTTCACGAATTTCTTTCCTTTATCCAAAAAAATGGTCTATCATATTCAATTTTTGGAACTTATTTCCCTTCTCTAAAAATGTGGTCTATCATATGCAATTTACGGAATATTTTCCATTCTAAAAAAACATGGTCAATTATATGCAATTTTCAGAATTTCTTTCCCTTCTTTAAAAATGTGGTCTATCGTATGCAGTTTTTCGAATTTCTTTTCCTTCTCCAAAAACCTGGTCTATATTATGCAATTTTCATAATTTTCAGAATTCTTTTCCCTTCTCCAAAAATGTTGTCTATCATATGCAATTTATGGAATTTCTTTTCTTCTCCAAAAACGTGTTCTATCAAATGCAAATCCTCAAATTTCTTTTCCTTCACAAAAACATGGTTTACATATGCAATTTTTGAAATTTCTCTCGTTTCTCCAAAAGCATGGTCTATTATATGTATATTCTAGAATTTCTATCCCTTTTGCAAAAACATAGTCTATCATTAGCAATTTCTGGAATTTCTTTCCCTCTGCAAAAACATGGTCTATCATATGCATTTTCCATAAATTAATTCCTTTATCCAAAAATGTGGTCTATACTAGGCAATTTCCAGAATTTCTTTCCTTTCTCTATAAACCTAGTCGCATATGTAAATTTCCGTAATTCTATCCCATATCCAAAAATGTGATATATCATAAGCAATTTTCGAAATTTCTTTCCCTTCTCCAAAAACATGGTCTATCAGGTGCAATTTCCGGAAACTCTTTCCTTTATCCAAAAACATGGTCTATCATAATCAATTACCGGAATTTCTCCCCCTCCTCCAAAAACATGGTCTATCATATGCAATTTCTATCCCTTTTTCAAAAATACGTGGTCTATCATTTGCAATTTCTGGAATTTATTCCCCTTCTCCAAAAACATGGTTTATCATATGCAATTTCCGGAATTTCTTTCCCTACCCCAAAAACGTGGCCTATCATATAGCACACAAAAATCTTCCAAAATACCAATGTATACAAGTTAAACAAACATCGTGATTTTTATGTAGTATAGCACCCAAAAATCTTCCAAAATGCAAAAATTTGCAAGTTTAACGAACTTCGTGACATTTATGTAGTATGCACATGAAAATCTTTCAAAAGACTAAAATTTTCAAGTCCAACAAATTTCGTGGCTTTTATGTAGTATAGCACACGAAAACCTTCCAAAAGACCAAATTTTGAAAGTTTAACGAACTTCGTGACTTTTATGTAGTTTAGCACACGATAATCTTCCAAAATACCAATGTATGCAATTTTCATGAACTTCGTGATTTTTATGTAGTATACCATACAAAAATATTTCAAAATACTAAAATTTGCAAGTTTAACGAACTTCGTGACAATTATGTAGTATAGCACATGAAAATATTCATAAATACATAAGATTGAAAATTAAACGAATTTTGTGAATTTTATGTAGTAGCGCACAAAATTTCACAAACTACCAAAATTTGCAAGTTTAACAAACTTCGTGACTTTTATGTAGTGAAGCACACTAAAATCTTACAAAAGACCAATGTATGCAAGTTTAACGAACTTCGTGACCTTGATGTAGTACATAGCCCATGAAAATGTCCAAAAACTATTAAATTTGCAAGTTTAACGAACTTCATGACTTTTATGTAGTATAGCACATGAAAATCTTCTAAAAGGTCAAATTTTGCAAGTTTAACAAACTTCTTGACTTTTACGTAGTATAGCACACCAAAATCTTCCAAAATACCAAATTTTTGAAGTTTAACAAACTTCGTGACTTTTATGTAGTATAGCACAAGAAAATCTCCCAAAATACCAATGTATACAATTGTAACAAACGTCGTGACTTTTATGTAGTATAGCACACGAAAATCTTCAACAGGATCAATATTTGCAAGTTTTACAAACTTCGTGACTTTTATGATGTATATCACACCAAAATCTACCAAAATACCAATGTATACCAGTTTAACAAACTTCGTGACTTTTATGTTGTATAAAACACGAAAATCTTCCAAAAGGCTAAATTTTTAAAGATTAACGAACTTCGTGGCTTTTATGTAGAATAGCACACGAAAATCTTCCAAAATACCAAATTTTGCAAGTATTATAAACTTCGGGACTTTTATGTAGTATATGACACCAAAATATACCTAAATACCAATGTATGCAAGTTTAACGAACTTCGTGACTTTTATGTAGTATAACACACAAAAATCTTACGAAAGACCAAACATTGGAAGTCTAACAAATCTCTTGGCTTTTATGTAGTATAGCACACGAAAATCTTCCAAAATACCAATGTATACAAGTGTAACAAACTTCGTGACTTTTATGTAGTATATCACACAAAAATCTTCAAAAGGACCAATATTTGAAAGATTAACGAATTTTGTGACTTTTACGTAGTATAGTACACGAAAATCTTCGAAAAGACAAAATTTTGAAAGTTTAACGAACTTCATGACTTTTATGTACTATACCACACGAAAAATCTTCAAAAATATTAGAATAAGCAAGTTTAACGAAATTCGTGTTTTTTATGTAGTATAGCACACGAAAGTCGTCCAAAATACCAAATTTTGCAAGTTTTATAAACTTCGGGACTTTTATGTAGTATATGACACCAAAATCTACCTAAATACCAATGTATGCAAGTTTAATGAACTTCGCGACTTTAATGTAGTATAACACACAAAAATCTTCCAAAAGACCAAATTTTGGATGTTTAACAAACTTCGTGACTTTTATGTAGTTTAGCACACGAAAATTTTCCAAAAATACCAATGTATACAAGTGTAACAAACTTCGTGAATTTTATGTAGTATATCACACGAAAATCTTCAAAAGGACCAATATTTGAAAGATTAACAAATTTTGTGACTTTTACGTAGTATAGTACACGAAAATCTTTGAAAAGACAAAATTTTGAAAGTTTAACGAACTTCGTGACTTTTATGTAGTATAGCACACCAAAAATCTTCCAAAATATAAAAATAAGCAAGTTTAACGAAATTCGTGTCTTTTATGTATTATAGCACACGAAAATCGTCCAAAATACCAACGTATACAAGTTTAGCGAACTTCGTGACTTTTATGTAGTATAGCACACAAAAATCTTCTAAAATACCAAATTTTGAAAGTTTAAAAAACTTCATGACTTTTATGTAGTATAGCACACGAAAATCTTCCAAAAAACCAATGTATACAAGTTAAACAAACATCGTGATTTTTATGTAGTATATCACCCAAAAATCTTCCAAAATGCAAAAATTTGCAATGAGCCCTCATATCATGGACCTCATTTAAATACCACACCTGATTATTTTATTTTCTATTTTCTATTTTATTTTAATTTCTTTGCAAAATTAATTAAAAATAGTTCTAAAAATCCAAAAAATACACAAAAAATATTTTTAGGCTTCTAAAATAATATTTTATTTTCTGATATAAAAATATTTTATTTTTCTTCATAATTTAAATATTTTGTATAATTAATTAGATAACATGCATATATTTATCTTTTAATTATTTTAACCAATAAAAAAATCATAAAAAAAATTGTTCTTTATATTAAATATAGTTTATATATTATAGACTAATTTTGTACATATTTAGGATAATTTTCTCTTCAAGTTTTAATTATTTGTATAATTATGTATTAATTAACTTAATAATTTCAAAATCAATTTCAAAAAAAAAAAATTAGTTTTGTTTTAAAATTAATTAACAAACATTTTGAACACATCTTAAACTTAATTTTTAGATCAAGTGTATAGGTTGTCAAATTCATGTAAATAGCGTAGTTTACATTTCCTGCACAATCGATGTAATAGCGTAGATTTACTTTCCGCATTTTACATTTCTGCATTTTAATTTCCAGCACATATAAAACATTGAATCGTTAGATCACTAACTTCAAAGATAAAAATATCTGAATCCAAACACAATCACACTTGCACCTCTTAAGGTAATCCCTCTTTCACTCTTTTCAAAATCAAAATCAAATTCTACTGTTTCAAGTACAAAATCGAACTTTTGTTTATATCCGGTGAAAGGATAGTTTTTTAAAGGAAATGGGATAAAGACCTTATAACTCAGGGTAGACCTCCTAATTTTCTTGCTTAAATCAAAACAAACAAATCTCTCATATATCATTGTTTTTTAAAATAATACTTTCAAAAAGACAATACTTTGTATATATCCAAACAAGGATCATTACAAAGTTAACGTTCTTTTTTCAAAACATCTTTTGAAAGATAAAAACACTTTGTATACATCCGCACAAGGATCATTACAAAGTCAATTTACAAAGGTATTTGAAACCACATACGAGCATTTCAAGGCAATAGAAAAGAGATTGAAAACAAGTGAGCTAAGCAAATTAAAGAGCCCATCGATAACCATGGATACAAAGGGTGCTAACACCTTCCCTTTGTATAACCTACCCCCTTACCCAGAATTTCTTAAAGGTCTTTTTCCTGTTTCTTTTATAAACCTTTCCTTAATTGCATTAAATAAAAGGTCGGTGGCGACTCCCTGATTTTCAAACACAAAAGCAGAAACAAAAAAGAGTCAGTTCGCGTATCTCTCCGCGAGAGGTATGGTAAAAAACCGAGGGCGACATATATTACATAAAAGTCACGAAGTTCGTTAAACATGTATGCATTGGTAATTTGGAAGATTTTCGTGTGCTATACTAAATGAAAGTCAAGAAGTTTCTTAAACTTCCAAAATTTGGTCTTTTGGAAGATTTTCGTGTGCTATACTACATAAAAGTTACGAAGTTTGTTAAACTTCTAAAATTTGGTCCTTTTGAAGATTTTTGTGTCTATACTACATAATAGTCACGAAGTTCCTTAAACTTGCAAAATTTGATAATTTGGAAGATTTTTGTATGCTATACTACAGTAAAGTCACGAAGTTCGTTAAACTTGTATACATTGGTAATTTTGAAGATTTTCTTGTGCTATACCACATAAAAGTCAAGAATTTTCTTAAACTTCCAAAATTTGGTCTTTTGGAAGATTTCTGTCTGCTACATTACATAAGAGACACGAAGGTCATTAAACTTGCAAATTTTAATATTTTTGAAGATTTTCCTGTGCTATAGTATATAAAAGTTTCAAATTTCGTTAAACTTGCATACATAGGTATTTTGGAAACTTTTCTTGTATTATACTACATAAAAGTCAAGCAGTTTGTTAAACTTTCAAAATTTGATCTTTTGAAGGATTTTCGTGTGCTATACTACACTTGAGTCACGAAGTTCGTTAAACTTCTAAAATTTGGTCATTTTGAAGATTTTTGTGTGCTATACTACATAAAAGTTATGAAGTTAGTTAAACTTGTAAAATTTGTTAATATGGAAGATTTTCATGTGCTATACTACATAAAAGTAAAGAATTTTGTTAAACTTCCCAAATTTAGTCTTTTGGAAGATTTTCGTGTGCTATATTACATAAAAGTCACGAAATTCGTTAAACATGTATGCATTGGTAATTTGGAAGATTTTCGTGTGTTATACTAAATGAAAGTCAAGAAGTTTCTTAAACTTCCAAAATTTGGTCTTTTGAAAGATTTTCGTGTGCTATAATACATTAAAGTCACGAAGTTCGTTAAACTACTAAAATTTGGTCCTTTTGAAGATTTTTGTGTGCTATACTACGTAAAAGCCATGAAGTTCGGTAAACTTGAAAATTTGGAACTATGAAGATTTTCGTGTGCTATACTACATAAAAGTCAAGAATTTTGTTAAATTTCCAAATTTTGGTCTTTTGGAGAATTTTCGTGTGCTAACTAAATAAAAGTCACGAAGTTCGTTAAACTTGTATACATTGGTAATTTGGAAGATTTTCGTGTGCTATACTACATAAAAGTCAAGAAGTTTCTTAAACTTCAAAATTTTGGTCTTTTGGAAGATTTTTTCGTGTGCTATACTACATAAAAGTCACGAAGTTTGTTAAACTTACAAATTTTAGGATTTTGGAAGATTTTTATGTGCTATACTACATAAAAGTCACGAAGTTCGTTAAACTTGCAAAATTTGGTATTTTGGATGATTTTCGTGTGCTATAGTACATAAAAGATACGAAGTTCATTAAACTTGAAATTTTTTTATATTTTGGATGATTTTCGTGTGCTATACTACATTAAAGTCACGAATTTTGTTAAACTTGCATACATTGGTATTTTGGAAACTTTTCTTGTGCTATACAACATAAAGGTCAAGAAGTTTGTTAAACTTGCAAAATTTGATCTTTTGGAAGATTTTCGTGTGTTATACTACACTAGAGTCACGAAGTTCGTTAAACTTCTAAAATTTGGTCCTTTTGAAGATTTCTGTGTGCACTACATAAAAGTTACGAAGTTTGTTAAACTTGCAAAATTTGGTAATTTGGAAGATTTTCGTGTGCTATACTACATAAAAGTAAAGAATTTAGTTAAACTTCCCAAATTTAGTCTTTTGGAAGATTTTCGTGTGCTATACTACATAAAAGTTACGAAGTTCGTTAAAGTTGTATACATTGGTAATTTGGAAGATTTTCGTGTGCTATACAACATAAAAGTCACGAAGTTTGTTAAACTTCTAAAATTTGGTCCTTTTGAAGATTTTTGTGTGCTATACTACATAAAAGTTATGAAGTTAGTTAAACATGCAAAATTTTGTAATTTGGAAGATTTTCGTGGGGTATACTACATAAAAGTCAAGAATTTTGTTAAACTTCCCAAATTTAGTCTTTTGGAAGATTTTCTTGTGCTTTACTACATAAAAGGTACGAAGTTCATTAAACTTGTATACAGTGGTAATTTGGAAGATTTTTGTGTGCTATACTACATAAAAGTCAAGAAGTTTCTTAAACTTCCAAAACTTAGTGTTTTGGAAGATTTTTCGTGTGCTATACTACATAAAAGTCACAAAGTTCTTTAAAATTGCAAATTTTAGTATTTTTGAAGATTCTCGTGTGCTATACTACATAAAAGTCATGAAGTTCGTTAAACTTGCAAAATATGGTATTTTTGAAGATTTTCGTGTGCTATAGTACATAAAATACACGAAGTTCATTAAAGTCGCAAATTTTTATATTTTGGAAGATTTTCGTGTGCTATATTACATAAAAGTCACGAATTTACTTAAACTAGCATACATTGGTATTCTGGAAACTTTTCTTGTGCTATACTACATAGAAGTCAAGAAGTTTGTCTATACTTGCAAAATTTGATCTTTTGGATGATTTTTCGTGTGCTATACTACATAAAATTCACGAAGTTTGTTAAACTTCTAAAATTTGGTCTTTTTGAAGATTTTTGTGTCTATACTACATAATAGTCACGAAATTCGTTAAACTTGCAAAATTTGGTAATTTGGAAAATTTTTGTATGCTATACTACAGTAAAGTCACGAAGTTCGTTAAACTTGTATACATTGGTAATTTTGAAGATTTTCTTGTGCTATACCACATAAAAGTCAAGAAGTTTCTTAAACTTCCAAAATTTGGTCTTTTGGAAGATTTCTGTGTGCTACATCACATAAAAGACACGAAGGTCATTCAACTTGCAAATTTTAATATTTTGAAGATTTTCCTGTGCTATAGTATATAAAAGTTTCAAATTTCGTTAAACTTGCATACATAGTTATTTTGGAAACTTTTCTTGTATTATACTACATAAAAGTCAAGCAGTTCGTTAAACTTTCAAAATTTGATCTTTTGAAGGATTTTCGTGTGCTATACTACACTAGAGTCACGAAGTTCGTTAAACTTCTAAAATTTGGTCATTTTGAAGATTTTTATGTGCTATACTACATAAAAGTTATGAAGTTAGTTAAACTTGTAAAATTTGTTAATATGGAAGATTTTCGTGTGCTATACTACATAAAAGTAAAGAATTTTGTTAAACTTCCCAAATTTAGTCTTTTGGAAGATTTTCGTGTGCTATATTACATAAAAGTCACGAAATTCGTTAAACATGTATGCATTGGTAATTTGGAAGATTTTCGTGTGTTATACTTGTCATACCCCAAAATTTGCCCACGTCTCTTAACACATCAAGAGTCAAAATTAAGAGCCATAGGGTTTGACATTTCTATTGTCAAACTCGCCCTCTTATAAATCAGGTTGAGTTAAAGTGGGGTGCGATTAACAGATGTTTTGGAATCCAAACCTTGGGCCCAAATATCACAAGGATCTTATCTTTTTCTGGGATTATAGTTCTTTTACTAACATTTGTTTTATTAATTTTATTATTACTAATCATTAGTATTAATATTATTAATTTTACTAATTAACTATTGTTAATATTATTAGTAGAATTGTCGTTAGGGATTTATAGTGCTATTATTAGGATTAGTATTAATATTAGTTTTATTAGGATTTATTTTTTAGTCTTTTTATAATTATTAGTTTAATTGGGTATTAGGCCCATTAGGAATAAAAAGAAACCTAATCTAAACATTATAAATAGGGTGTTTTTCTTGTCAGTTAGGGGAGGCCGATACAATTATATACACTAACCCTCGCGTACATATTTTCTTGAACTAACGACTAATCCTATCCTTTACGTTCTCAGACAAAAAAAAAACCTTACTTTGATAAATATTGTTTGACTTTTTTTCAACCCATACGGCAGGTACATACGATTATACAACAAGAGTCCCTCATACCACTGCTCATATTCTTCTTCACGATTGATACCGTACAGATACACCACAACATTTTTGTATTTCTTTTCTGCAACCAAACAATAACGATCATCAAAAACTCAATTAACAAAATTGCATTAAGTATTGTTTTCTGGGTGACTATTGAGTATTAGAGATACATGTTGCTGTGTTCACTATAAAGGTCAAGAAAGTGATGTGAGTTCGGATTCACCACCACCTGCGGGTTCCGGCGGCAACCCCATCAAATCACGTGCAACCAACACCCACCGCACCGCAGCGAGACCGACAATCGTGTCACCAGCCGTCACCGGAAAACGCCGGCAGCCACATCTTTCCGCAACCTCCGTTCGCAACCGAATCCAGCCACCATTACGGACTGTTCCGATCCCGATCCGCCTCGCGCTGAACAATAGCCTTCATCGAACTACCATCATCACCATCCCGACGGAGCCTCACTCGGTTTTTTTTTGTGTGTGTTGATATCGCTGAGTTGCCATGGGGAGGAGAAAGGAGATCTGGACTCAATTCTGGGTTAAAGGAAATTGTCAGTGAGGAACTTAGTTATGAAGGTAAAAGGCGTGGGGATCTTGAAATAAAAAAGAGGAATTTTGTTTTCATATATGATTGCCATACGATCCTGTAGTATACATTAGACGCAGGTGGTTGGAATGGTAAGGCAATGTCTTGGTGATCAAGAGGACGCCGGTTCAATACCTGGCTCCCACTCATTTTTCGAATTATTCTGCTTCTGGATCTCATACGTAGAGCTTAAGGAGGACACGGTGCAGCCTCAGATCTGTACCACATGATCATACCCAGGTAAAATCAAATGCATCAGGGGCTGAGGGAGCACCATGGAGTTCCACAGAGCTGCCACACACAATAAAAACTAGGTTTTTTTTATATATTTATTTGTTATATTATTTAAATATTTAGATTAATTTATAATTAATTATATTTGGTTTAGTTAATTAATTTAATTAGGATTAGAATTAGGATTCGGTATATATTGGGTTTTAGGAATTATGTTCTCTCGATTATTCCGATTATTCGACTATTTGCCCGATTAATTAATCTAATTAATTTTAATTATAATAAAAAACCCTTATAAATTCATTAAGGTATTAGGGTTTGCTCCATCCCATTTGCCCAAAGTATCAAAGATATTAGGATTTAATTTATTATTCGTTCCGACTAAATCTATTGGTCGCGATGGTTAATAATCGATTAATTTAATTAATCAAATCCTATAAATTAAAATTCAGATAAATTTATTTTGCTAAATGGTTTTAACCATCTTATTGGTTATGATGATTAGCATATTTCCCCTTATCAATTCGTTATTATTTGTAATCGAAACTATCGGTTATGAGGGGTAACGATAAATTAATAAATTAATAATTAAAATACATCAATTTGCTAAAAGTGATAATCGAATCAATCGATTAGAATTGCCAGCAATCCTTTACTAATCTGTTAACTATGGCGATCGAATCTACTGATCGTTGCGGTTAATAGTGCCATATTAAATCAGGGTTGTACGCCCAAAACACTTAAAATACATCAAATCACAAACCACGGATTTTCATCTCTTCAATTCTGCGATGTTCAAACTACGATAAGGTAATTCATAATACCTTCGAACTTCGCATTTCAAAAACAATTTCAAATCAATTTCAAACCATTCAAATCAAATTCTAAGGCGTACAATCCTGTGCCCGAACTACGTTGACTCTGATTCTCCATAAGGAGATACGTAGGCACTTGGCAACAAGGCGAGTCCCCCTCCCTAAAATCTCAATTTTTCCCCTATTCAATTCCTTAGCCATAAACCTTTACCTTAGATTCAAAGCCAATAGGAAAGGGTTGAGGGTGCCTAACACCTTCCCTCGACCTGAATATAGTATCTTACCCCGATCTCTATACTGCGTAGGGTTTCCTATTCGCCCTTCAGAATAGGTGGCGACTCTCTAAGTCTTTAATTTCTAGGCAGGTTGCTACAGCTGGCGACTCTGCTGGGGAAAACTATAACGGTGAATTACTATGCTCCTATAGGCTTTAGGCTTTGGCAGGGTTTAGGTTTGGCAACTTTTTAGGGTTTGGCTAACGCGCCTTTTTCAGGGTTTGTAATTATTTTTTATTTCTTATTTTGTTTTTAAATTTGTTTATTTATTTATTTTTATTTAAAAATATTTAATTATTCAGGATATGTTTATATCTGATCACTTATGTGAATATATTTATATTTTTTATTGACTATTATATTTTTATATACTGCTGGATATATTATGTAGTGTTAAAACCCTAAGTGTGGGAGTTAACTTTGAGATCACTAGGGGACATGAATCGCCTACGAGTCTCACTGATAACTCCACTCAGAGTGGGTTGAGTATTCGGAAATGTCCAAAACGAGGCTTGACTTTGTTGAGGGCAGGACTGGATACTTGGCTGATCTCTCCGAGAACCTACCCCAAAAATTCGAACCTCATGGATAAAAGGAGTTGTTCTAAAACCCGAAGAGACAAAAAGTCTCGGAGGCTACGAACGACCCCATGAGACCTTCTAGAACCCCTACAAAAAGGTTGGCTCCCAAGGGCCGCTACGTCGAACCTATGAACCTAGGACTTTTGTGCTGCTGTGCTCTTTATATGTTTTACAATTTATATACTTCGAATATCTATGCGCTTCGATTTTGCAGGTATCCCTACGTGGTCCCTAGCCTGTAGGGACTCAAATTTCTAAAACCGTGTCCTTCCCGCGAAGGACATCTTCGCCTACGCACGTCGATTGGCTTCTCGATGGCCACGAGACTAAGTGACTGTCATGAACGGTCACTCCGCGCCCGCATCTACGCACTCCCTAACCGGTGGGGAGTTTCCTTTTATATCTTTGTATTTTGCAACTGCGTGTCCTTCCCCGAAGGACATCTTTGTTAGCATACGTCAATTGGCCTCTCGATGGCCATGCGATTCGGTGATTGTCGTGAACGGTCACCCCGTGCTTGCTACTACGTAATCCCTAGCATATAAGGATTTTCTGTTACATCCACGTGTTTTCGCAACGACGCGTCCTTCCCCGAAGGACAACTTCATTAGCATGCGTTCGATTGGCCTCTCGATGGCTATGAGATCTAGTGACTGTCCTGAACGGTCACTCCATGCTTATTCCCGCGCACCCTCTAACTTGTAGGGTTTGGATCTCCATTTACACATCACATCCCTAGCCTGTAGGGATTGCTCTTCGTCCATATCGTCCTTAGATAGGTTGTGTTCCGCATAGAGAACCTTCCCACGAGGGACAAATTCATTGGTACATGTTGATTGGCCTCTCGATGGCCATGAGATTTAGTGACTGTCTTGAACGGTCACTAGCCGCTATCTTCTGCATACTCTCGAATCCAAGGGATTTCCCTTAGCGTGTCATAACATTTACCCTGCAAAGATTCCAAGAGGGCCTAATGTCGCCTCTAAGGCTATCCCTAGGATCATATGTTACACGTCTGCATTGCATACACGGAGTTACAATATAAGGAGTCTCTCGCTTACGCGTGCATTTGCATTTTCATGCATTCATACATTCACATTTGCATTTCTATCTTCGCCCGCATCCATACCAACCGTGCTAGCCGGTTTCCCGAAACTCGCCAAAAAAATCAAAGGATAAAAAAAACTATGGAGAAAGGAGAATAAAAGATCTTGGTCTTGCTAATAAAAGGGGACGTCTTTTACCGTGCCAGCCACGTGTCCATGCCTTGGCTTAACAGGATTATAAAAACAATAAAGGTTTTCATCGAGCAAGGATTAGTTCAACAAAGAGTTCCCTCATAGATACACTCAAGATGTATCTAGTCATAAAGGGGTTCATCTTAGAACATATCAAACTTTCGAGGACTCTCTACGATAACCTGGGGGCAAGGATTAATCCAACTAGGGCAAAATCCTAGACAAAGATGCATACTACGAAGGAGGGAAGGCAACATATGTTAACTCCACACCAAGGGGCAAAAAGGCCATAGGTTTTTCTATCAATCTACGAACTTTGAAGGCTGCAAATGGTGTGATGCTATCCTTAGAAAAAAAGGCAAAAGAGGTTCAGTCAAAGGAAACTCATGAAGTTCCGATACGACGAAAACCCACCGCTTACAATTATTTCCGACAAGTTTGACGTGCCCAAGGAGAATTCGAGATTACCCTTTTACTTCTACAAGTCTAGGAACTAAGGAGTAAAGCAAGGTCAACGGACTCACAAAGGAGATTGCCCTTAGGATTAATAGGTTTATCTTTCTAGTTGTAATTCCTACGATCACAAAATGCTATTGGATGTAAAACGTTGTACCTTTCGAATAGTAATTCAATAAAATAATCATGCATGTTTCGAAATCAATTCTTTCGCTCCGCTTTTGCATTACTACGACTTTCCATTTCAAATTATCTTTCAAATTATCATTCCCAATCATTAACAAACTTGAGGGAGAATGACGAATACAAATAACTAAGTCCAGCTAAATATATGCTTTCAAGGTAAGACCGAACCGACGATGTACAGGCATTGTTTCAAATCCCTAAACAGTGGAGGTATAAGGATGTTAATCCCCCGTCACCCCCTCGAGCCAGGAGTTGGAGTTTGCTTCTACTTTTCAAATAAACCTTGATTTTAACCAGGGGCAGGGTAGATTTCGATTAATTCAACGGTGTATTTTGGTTGTCAAGAGAATCAGTCAATCCAAGCAAAGGTTCAAGCATAAGGGTCAAGCAAAGCAATGGTTCAAGCATATCTTCTTCCTCGCGTTAACCCAAGACTGAGGAAGCAACAGAGATAACATTCACAACATCTTCTTCCTCATTACGTCATTCAAGATCGAGGAAGTGTCAAAGGTGAAGCTTACAAATCAAAATCGACATGGCAGTCACAACATTCAATATCCAAGGATCAAATCTCAAAAGGAGCTTTCAAAAGAAAAACGCCCGCTAAGTCAAAATGGAGAATTTCAGAAAAAAACAAAGATGACTTAGGCAAAAATTAGGGCATCCCGATGGATCAAACTCAAAGGAATTGGTTCATGCAAAAATAAGGGATAAAAATAAAACAAAGCAAAACACAAAGTACAATCTTGTGACTGCTAAATCATCGAAGCTTCTCATCTATGCTTAGATCTTTACAACACTTTTACCATCAATGCTTGGATCTCTACTAAGGCTTCTGCCCAACATTAGAACTGAAACGATTCTCTTACAAACAAAGCATATCCATTGGATTAGGCGAACTTTAGGATCTGGAGAACATCAAGGAGAAACGGATGGGTTAAATAAAATTTTGAGCCTTATATCCATTGTTTTTTAAAACATGAACTAGGCCAAGTTACAACATTTAAAAGTCCTAATTGAGGCAAGGTTAACCATGAAAGCATATTAAGCAGGCTTCTGTTATACTGACTCCTATGTTTGTTAAAACTATTTCTAAACACTACGCTTCTTCAAGCATTCATTTCTAAAACATCCAGTCCTAATTCATAACGGACCTCGATTTCAAAACTTGCATTTGCATTGCATTGAAGTTACTTCTCAAAGGGTGCAACACCATCTATGAATATACACTTAGCACAAAGGCGATCATTTCTGATAAAGACTCTTGAATGGGGAAACCACATTTAGAGGGTTCTCCTAAACAGGGGCAAAATTTCAAGGGTTACAGGGGCATACAAGCAAACATCCTATTAACTAGGGGCAATCTTCCTAAAGGTTCAATCGATTTGGGGCACACCTCGAAGCAATCACAAACTGGGGCATGTCAAACATAGGAAGAATTCAAATTCAAAGGATAGAACACTATGGATAGTCCTCCATATCCTGGAGATCAAGGGCATACCCTTCAATGCAAACACTGAAACATTTGAATCACATTTGTATGACAATGTTACTTCTTGGGGCACTTCCTCCACATCTTGGAGATCACATGCATCTTTTCTTTGCTAAACATTGGGGCATTGGATATCAAATCCATAAGGCAAACAATTCAAAGGCTAAAGGTGTGGAGAGCCTCAAAAGGTTAAAGGTGTGGAGAACCTCAAAAGGTTAAAGGCGTGTTGAACCTCAAAAGGTTAAAGGTGTGGAGAACCTCAAAAGGTTAAAGGCGTGGATTATTTCACAAAATCAAACTGGGGCAAGGCGCACAACAAAAGTAAAGGCGCCTTCACACTTTACAACCTCGAATCAATCTTCCTCCTAACTACGATCTTCAAAGTTCAAAAAACAGGTATCGGGGAATCGCGCTAGCATCACACCCCATCTTATCAAACAAACTTGCAACTCCAGCAAGCTATATACGCTTTGGTTATCAACAGCCTATCATCGGAGTATCATGCAAATACATATAAACCATGCATTACATACATTGGTTGACACATTACACCATACCTTTTTAGATAGTCTTCTTTAAGACAATCATCGTCATTTCCAAGAACCTTTTAGGTAGTCTTTTGTAAGACATTCTATTTCAAAAAACCTTTTCAGGTAGTCTTCTTCAAGACATTCCTTTTTCTAAGTTCCTTTTCAGGTAGTCTTTTTCAAGACATTTCTTTTTCTAAGTACCTTTTCAGGTAGTCTTCTTCAAGACATTCTTTTTCTAAGTACCTTTTCAGGTAGTCTTCTTCAAGACATTCCTTTTTCTAAGTCCCTTTTCAGGTAGTCTTCTTCAAGACATTCCTTTCCCTAAGTTCCTTCTCATGTAGTCTTCTTCAAGACATTCCTTTTCTAAGCACCTTTTGAGGTAGACTTCTTCGAGACATTCTTGTCCTAAGTACCTTTTGAGGTAGTCTCCTTCAAGACATTCTTTTTCTAAGTACCTTTTAAGGTAGTCCGCTTGTAACACCCCTCTAATAACCCGCGGCAGTTAAAAAATTATTAATCAGAGTAAACATGCAAGAGGTGTCACAATTCATAAAATGAAGAAAACACACGTCGGTACAGATCATGCATCCACTGAAAACATCTGTAATTATAACTCATTAAGCAAAACATGTTTACACAGTGGAATTAATTCATCAAGTCACATTCATCAATAATGTATCAGACTTCAAACATCATAAACCAATACAAATAGAGTTATAACCAAAACTCTAAAACAAAACAAAACGTTGCCAGCGTTACATCTACCAGAGCATGACACCGACACTATAACTAAAAACCGACTTATGAGCTACTCCTCACCAAGTCGCGCCGCTATCCTCAATCTGAAAATGACAACAAGTAAGGGTGAGTCTCATCACAGTTAACCAATGTTATTGTATCATAAATAATAACATATCATAGTTATATCATCCACCCAATTGTTTCATATTCAGACAAATCAATCATTTATACATCCACAGATAAACAGAAAGTCAACATGTAACATATATCATCATGCTATAAACAAATCATGCACATGTATGAAACTGACACTATGCATGTGGTACCAATCATCACCAGTGGAATCATCCACCGACCGATCTATCATCATCCAGATATGGCCCTGCCAGCACAAATTCCACACAATGGGAATTCTGCCCCTCGCTGAGTCCTCTCATCATATAGGATTCAGCCCATGTTTATGAATGCATGCAACATATATATAACATACTTCATCATCATACTATGAGTAGCATCATCTATACTCATTTCATCATCATCATCATCGTCATCAAGCATGTTCATATATATATTCACATCATTCAAATACAATTAAAACATCAGTAAACCACAGAATCACATCACAAGGTTTACACAGTACCAAACAGTATACAAACAGGCATACCAATCGAAAGTTACGCATCATTGAACCTTCCAGAAAAATCACAAAAACAGAAATTTGCACACACAGCGTCCATACGCGTATCATGATGCCCATACGCATCCATACGCGTATCACTATGTCCCATACGCGTATCATACGCATTTCACCAGAACTCAAAATGGCCTAGAAACCAACTCATATGCGTATCAGCCTTGCCATACGCGTATCACCAGAATAATTTTCCTCTTTCAAAACTCCCATACGCGTATGAGCATCCTCATACGCTCTCATGCGCAAAACACCAGTACAAGGTATTTGGGACAGGGCAACTGCGTATCATACGCGTATAGCCCATTGGGAGTGTCCCCCATACGCGTATGACCTCATCCCATACGCGTATGGCACTGTTTCATACGCGAAACACCAGAAAATGCCCAGAACCTGCAGAGTTCGTAACAGTCCAAAACCCATTCGTTTTTACTCATACCAGTCCATGATTTTGAGTCTAAAAACCAGAAAAATTGCATCTAAACAGCATACGAATTCGTCCATAACCATAGTATATGATCCCATAATCAATTTCATTCATCATACCCTAAGTCTATCAGTTATTAGGGATAAACAGTCCAAATTCAATGATGAACACAGATGAAAATTCAGAATATAGAATCAATGGATCCAATCATACTCCTAATCCATACTATCACCCATAACACGATAAAAGAGATTAAACGGAGAGTCTCCCCTTACCTCAGATAAAAGTCTTGGTTCTTGGTCTCACCCTCTACAGTTCTCCTTCACGTTCCTCGCTCCCACTTCTGTTCTTTCACGTTCTTTCTTTTCTCTGTTTCCCAATTCCCAATTATTTTATGAAAAATAATAATATTGAGATTAGTGAAAGCTTTACTAAATTACACCCCCATCTTTACTATTTCCTCATATGGCCCAAATGCCTTAAACCATTATTTATTCATTATTTCCTCAAAATCCCTAATAATTCTAATTATTAATTAAATATTCCAATTTAAATTAATAATAAAATTATACGGGTGTTACAACTCTCCCCCACTAAAAGAGTTTTCATCCTCGAAAACATACCTTAGGTAAAGAGCTCTGGATAAGAATCCTTCATCTGACTCTCTAGCTCCCAGGTAACATTTCCCTCAGCAGGTCCTCCCCAAGCCACTCTGACCAAAGCTATTTCCTTGCCACGCAATTGCTTCAGCCTTCGATCCTCAATCCTCACAGGTAAAGTCTCAACCGTCAAGTTATCTTTCACCTGTATATCATCTACTTGGATCACATGAGACGGATCTGAAATGTATTTCCTCAATTGAGACACATGAAATACATCATGTAAATTTGCAAGCATTGGCGGTAAAGCGATACGATAAGCCACTTCTCCCACGCTTTTAGAAATTTGGAATGGTCCGATAAAACGCGGAGTCAACTTCTTCGACTTCAATGCCCGACCAATCCCTGTCGTAGGAGTAACTCTCATAAACACATGATCTCCCTCTTGAAACTCAAGTGTTTTCCTCCTCTTGTCATGATAACTCTTCTGACGACTCTGAGAAGCTTTCATATTCTCTTGAATCATTTTAATCTTCTCTGTAGTCTGTTGTACAATTTCTGGACCAATCACAGCACTCTCACCAGATTCGTACCAACACAACGGCGTCCTACATCTCCTACCATACAAAGCCTCAAATGGAGCCATACCGATACTCGAATGATAACTGTTGTTGTAGGTAAACTCAATCAAAGGCAGGTAACTATCCCAAGTACCTCCTTTTTCTAACACACAAGCACGTAACAAATCTTCTAACGACTGAATCGTCCTCTCAGTCTGTCCATCAGTCTGCGGATGATAAGCAGAACTCAATCTCAGCTTAGTACCCAAAGCTTTCTGCAAACCTTCCCAGAACTTAGATGTAAACCTCGGATCTCTGTCTGACACGATACTCGAAGGAATACCATGTAGACTAACTATTTTCTCAATATACAACTGAGCTAGCTTCTCCATCGGATAATCCATTCTCACCGGTATAAAATGAGCAGACTTCGTCAACCTGTCTACTACGACCCAGATAGCTTCACAATTTCTGACAGTTCTCGGCAAGCCCGAAACAAAATCCATTGATATGCTATCCCACTTCCACTCAGGAATAAACATCGGTTGCATAAACCCAGATGGTTTCTGATGCTCAATCTTTGACTTCTGGCAAGTCAAACAAGAATACACAAATTCAGCAATTTCCCTCTTCATTCCCGGCCACCAAAATAACTTTTTCAAGTCATGATACATCTTGGTAGCACCAGGATAAATACTCAACCCACTACGGTGTCCTTCTTCCAAAATACGCTTTCGGAGTTCATAAACGTCCGGAACACAAACTCTGTCACCAAACTTCAGTATACCATTCTCATCCACTCTGAATTCACCACTCTTGCCTTGATCAACCAAAGTCAACTTATCAATCAATCCAACATCAGCTTTCTGACCTTCTCTGATTTCTTCAAGAATACCACTAGTCAGCTTCAGCATACCCAATTTAACACTAGTAGGAGTACCTTCACACACTAAACTCAAGTCTCTGAATTGTTCAATCAAATCCAATTCCTTCACCATTAACATAGACATATGCAAAGTCTTCCTACTCAATGCATCAGCCACGACGTTTGCCTTACCCGGATGGTAATTCAGACCAAAATCATAATCCTTCAGAAATTCTAACCACCTTCTCTGCCTCATATTCAACTCTTTCTGATCAAAGAGATACTTCAAGCTCTTATGATCACTGAACACCTCAAATCTCGAACCATACAAATAGTGTCGCCACAACTTCAAAACAAAAACCACAGCTGCCAACTCCAAATCATGAGTCGGATAATTCCTCTCATGCACTTTGAGTTGTCTCGACGCATAAGCGACCACTTGTTGATTCTGCATCAATACACCACCTAGACCCATCAGTGATGCGTCACAATAAACTACAAATGATTCTGTCGGATTTGGCAAAATCAAAATAGGAGCACTAGTCAATCTCCTCTTAAGCTCTTGGAATCCTTCTTCACACTTTGCATCCCAAATAAAGGCTTGTCCCTTCCTGGTTAATTTAGTTAACGGCAATGCTAACTTTGAAAATCCCTCAATGAACTTTCTGTAGTAACCTGCAAGGCCAAGAAAGCTACGAATCTCAGATACTGACTTCGGAGTTTCCCACTGAGACATAACTTCTATCTTTGTAGGGTCCACAGCTATACCATCCTTAGAAATCACATGTCCAAGAAATCTGACTTCTTCTAACCAAAATTCACATTTCGACAGTTTGGCAAAAAGTCGCTTCTCTTTCAACAATTCTAACACAGTTCTGAGATGCTCTGCATGTTCCTCCTCATTCTTAGAATATATCAGGATATCATCTATAAACACCACTACGAACTTATCGAGATAAGGATGGAAGATCCTGTTCATATATTCCATAAAAACACCGGGTGCATTAGTAACCCCAAACGGCATTACAAAATACTCATAATGTCCATACCTCGTTCTAAAAGCAGTCTTCTGAATATCGCCATCTTTCACACGTATCTGATGATACCCAGACCTCAGATCAATCTTACTAAATACACGTGCTCCAACCAATTGATCCATCAAATCATCAATCCTCGGCAATGGATACCGATTCTTGATAGTGACCTTGTTCAATTGTCTGTAATCTACACACAGCCTCATTGAACCTTCTTTCTTCTTTACCAGCAACACGGGCGCACCCCACGGCGAAACACTAGGACGAATAAATTTCTTCTCAAGCAATTCCTCTAACTGCTTCTTCAGTTCAGCCAATTCAGACGGCGACATACGGTACAGTGTCATCGACACTGGACTAGTTCCCGGAATCAAATCAATAGAAAACTCCACTTCTCTTTCCGGTGGTAATTCATTCACATCTTCTGGAAAGACTTCTGGAAACTCACACACCACAGGCAATTCGCCACTCGCCACTTTCTCCTTCACATTCATCAATGCAAACAACATAAACACTATTGCACCATCTCCGATAGCCTCATTCACCTGTCTAGCTTTCATCTCCAGATCATCATTACTAACCTCTTCAGGAAAAATTACAGTCTTCGTAAAACAGTTGATATGAACACGGTTGAACTCCAACCAGTTCATTCCCAGGATTACATCGAGTTGTTTCAACGGAAGGAACACTAAGTCCATCCCGAATTCTCTACCAAAAATGTCAACCGGACAATTCAAGCATGCAGACGAAGTAGTTACTGAACCCGACGCAGGAGTGTCAATAACCATACTTCCATTTATATCAGATATCTCTAGATTCAACCTCATAGCACAATCCAAGGAAATAAAAGAATGAGTTTCTCCAGTATCAATAATTGCAACTAAAGGTGTGCCATGAATGAAACACGTACCTTTAATCAATCTGTCCTCTGGAGTAGTCTCTGATCCGGTCAAAGCAAAAACCTTTCCTCCTGATTGGTTCTTCTTTGGCTTAGGACAATTAGGATTGATGTGACCTTCTTCTCCACAGTTGTAACAAGTCACAACCCTATTCTTGCAGTCAGCAACAATATGACCCACTTGGTCACACTTGTAACACTTCTTCTGATCAACCTTGCATTCATTCCTACGATGTCCCATCTCACCACAATTGTAACACCTGATACGAGCACTGGAATCTCCCCCACTGGGTTTCTTCCAATCAACAGGTTTACCTCTACCATATGGCTTACCTCTATCCATAGGCTTCTTACCCTTTCTGTCAACCAACTCACGAGAGTGAGATGACTTCAGCTAGATGTTATCTTCCTCAAAAATCCTGCTACAATCTACCAGATCAACAAACCTCCGGATTCTCTGGTACCTGATACCCTGCTTGATCTCATCACGATGACCATTATCAAATTTGACACATTTCGAGAACTCACTGGCTTCGTCATCATTGTAGTGCACATAGTACCTTGCCAGTTCCACAAACTTGGCAGCATACTCCGGTACTGACATATTGCCTTGAACCAGTGCCAGAAATTCAACTTCCTTTCTTCCCCTAACATCTTCAGGAAAATACCTCCTCAGAAATTCCCTCCTGAATACAGTCCAGGTAATTGCTGTACCACCAGCATCCAGCTCAGCTCTGGTTGACATCCACCAGTCATCAGCTTCTTCAGATAACATGTGAGTGCCATATCTCACCTTGAGATCCTCAGCACAGTCAATGACTCTGAAAATCCTCTCGATCTCCTTCACCCATTTCTGAGCACCCTCAGGATCATGCATGCCTTTGAACAATGGAGGATTGTTCCTCTGGAAACTGTTCAGTTGTCTGTCAGCACCAATCGCAGCTCCATTGGCATTCCCTCCCAGTACACCAGCAATCATGCCCAGAGCCTCAGCGATAGCATCGTCATTTCTTCCTCCTCTTCCAGCCATTGTTCTGCTTAACACAAACAATCCGGTCAGAACAAAAGTATCGACAAATAACTCGTATTAGTCGCATACACAGAAGACTGACACTAAGACTCTGGTCACAACGACCGACTATGCTCTGATACCACTATTGTAACACCCCTCTAATAACCCGCGGCAGTTAAATAATTATTAGTCAGAGTAAACATGCAAGAGGTGTCACAATTCATAAAATGAAGAAAACACACGTCGGTACAGATCATGCATCCACTGAAAACATCTGTAATTATAACTCATTAAGCAAAACATGTTTACACAGCGGAATTAATTCATCAAGTCACATTCATCAATAATGTATCAGACTTCAAACATCATAAACCAATACAAATAGAGTTATAACCAAAACTCTAAAACAAAACAAAACGTTCCCAGCGTTACATCTACCAGAGCATGACACCGACACTATAACTAAAAACCGACTTATGAGCTACTCCTCACCAAGTCGCGCCGCTATCCTCAATCTGAAAATGACAACAAGTAAGGGTGAGTCTCATCACAGTTAACCAATGTTATTGTATCATAAATAATAACATATCATAGTTATATCATCCACCCAATTGTTTCATATTCAGACAAATCAATCATTTATACATCCACAGATAAACAGAAAGTCAACATGTAACATATATCATCATGCTATAAACAAATAATGCACATGTATGAAACTGACACTATGCATGTGGTACCAATCATCACCAGTGGAATCATCCACCGACCGATCTATCATCATCCAGATACGGCCCTGCCAGCACAAATTCCACACAATGGGAATTCTGCCCCTCGCTGAATCCTCTCATCATATAGGATTCAGCCCATGTTTATGAATGCATGCAACATATATATAACATACTTCATCATCATACTATGAGTAGCATCATCTATACTCATTTCATCATCATCATCATCGTCATCAAGCATGTTCATATATATATTCACATCATTCAAATACAATTAAAACATCAGTAAACCACAGAATCACATCACAAGGTTTACACAGTACCAAACAGTATACAAACAGGCATACCAATCGAAAGTTACGCATCATTAAACCTTCCAGAAAAATCACAAAAACAGAAATTTGCACACACAGCGTCCATACGCGTATCATGATGCCCATACGCATCCATACGCGTATCACTATGTCCCATACGCGTATCATACGCATTTCACCAGAACTCAAAATGGCCTAGAAACCAACTCATACGCATATCAGCCTTGCCATACGCGTATCACCAGAATAATTTTCCTCTTTCAAAACTCCCATACGCGTATGAGCATCCTCATACGCTCTCATACGCAAAACACCAGTACAAGGTATTTGGGACAGGGCAACTGCGTATCATACGCGTATAGCCCATTGGGAGTGTCCCCCATACGTGTATGACCTCATCCCATACGCGTATGGCACTGTTTCATACGCGAAACACCAGAAAATGCCCAGAACCTGCAGAATTCGTAACAGTCCAAAACCCATTCGTTTTTACTCATACCAGTCCACGATTTTGAGTCTAAAAACCAGAAAAATTGCATCTAAACAGCATACGAATTCGTCCATAACCATAGTATATGATCCCATAATCAATTTCATTCATCATACCCTAAGTCTATCAGTTATTAGGGATAAACAGTCCAAATTCAATGATAAACACAGATGAAAATTCAGAATATAGAATCAATGGATCCAATCATACTCCTAATCCATACTATCACCCATAACACGATAAAAGAGATTAAACGGAGAGTCTCCCCTTACCTCAGATAAAAGTCTTGGTTCTTGGTCTCTCCCTCTACAGTTCTCCTTTACGTTCCTCGCTCCCACTTCTGTTCTTTCACGTTCTTTCTTTTCTTTGTTTCCCAATTCCCAATTATTTTATGAAAAATAATAATATTGAGATTAGTGAAAGCTTTACTAAATTACACCCCCATCTTTACTATTTCCTCATATGGCCCAAATGCCTTAAACCATTATTTATTCATTATTTCCTCAAAATCCCTAATAATTCTAATTATTAATTAAATATTCCAATTTAAATTAATAATAAAATTATACGGGTGTTACACCGCTTCGAGACATTCTTGTTCTAAGTACCTTTTCAGGTAGTCTTTTTCAAAACGATTTGGCATCCTTTTCAGTCTTCTTTAAGACATTCTACGAACCTTTTTGGGTGGTCTTTTTAAAGACATTCCTCATTCTTTCTAAGAACCTTTTCAGGTAGTCTTCTTCAAGACAAATGTTCATATCCATGCCAGAAACCTTTCCAGGTAGTCTTATAGAAGACATTACTTCGCTCCACTCGCTACGTCAATCAACATATACATGAGCATAAGCATTATCCACATACATAAACATTATCCACCCGCTTTCCGGTAACCTTACCGATGCCAGTAACCTTACTGATGGTTTATTTCCAATCACCTGATTGACGTTTCCCGGTAACCTTACCGATGATAGCAACCTTGCTGTTCATTTCACTCATAAAACATATACATACGCATTAGCATATACATATCATCTGGGGCATTCACATACTACATATCACAGAGGTCCAATTTTCATTAGCAATTCAAATCCTTACAAAGTCCAGTTCCCGTCCTGGCAAATCATTGCAAAGTCAGTTCTCGTCTGACTGTTACATTAAATCCAGTTCCCGTCTGGTAGTCAGTTCTCGTCTAACTGTTACATTAAATCCAATTCTCGTTTGGTAGTCGGTTCCCGCCTGACTGTTACAACAGCTCAGTTTCCAACCCTCGTGTTGCGAAAGGTGTATTCTCCGACCCTCGAGTCGTGAGTCTCCAAACAGGTGAATCTTTCTTATGCAAGTACGCTTGTCAGAACCATGGCAGGTAATTCCTAATGGTGCAGGTGAACTCGTCCGAACCAGGGCAAGTGATCCTAATGGTGCAGGTGAAATCGGTCCAAACCAGGGCAGATAATCCTAATGGTGCAGGTGAGTTTGCGATAACCCTCGCAAATGATCCTAATGGTGCAGGTGAGTTTGCGATAACCCTCGCAAATGATCCTAATGGTGCAGGTGAGTTTGCGATAACCCTCGCAAATGATCCTAATGGTGCAGGTGAGTTTGTGATAACCCTCGCAAATGATCCTATTGGTGCAGGTGAGTTTGCGATAACCCTCGCAAATGATCCTAATGGTGCAGGTGAGTTTGCGATAACCCTCGCAAATGGTCCTAATGGTGCAGGTGAGTTTTCTATAACCCTAGCGAATGATCCTAATGGTGCAGGTAAGTTTGCTATAATCATAGCAAATGATCCTATCGGTGCAGGGATTTATTTTCCCATATCAGGATTTTCTACACGGAGTTATCAATACAGTTCAACCACGTAGTGGTCATTCTACAATCAAATGAATATTATCAGTCCTTTTCAGGAACCTTTCCAGACAGTCTTCTTTAAGACATATTCCATCCTTTTCAGGAGCCTTTCCAGGCAGTCTTCTTTAAGACATATTCCATCCTTTCTAGGAGCTTTTCCAGGCAAACGGAGTTTCACAAAGAATTTTACAACAAAGGAGTTTACAAAGGGGTTTACAAAAGTTTCTCAATTGGGTTAATCACGTTGGTCCCTCGGCAGTGATCTTCTCCAAAACATCATCAATAACAATCGAAGGTGTTATCTTTCTTGTCAGAGCTACTAACATGCTTTAATTAACAATCATGCATCAATCAACTAACATACCTCATTCATACATATTGCATCTACATACACCGCTCTCATTTATTTTGAGAAGCTCACTGCATCATACATCGCATGCATCATAACATTGCATAAAATTCAGGTTGCCTTTTCAGGCCATGCTACAATCAAATCACCTGGTTCCTTTTGAGAGCATCTGCTTCAAATACTGAGAAATGATATTTACCTTGGGTGGCATCTGTAAGCCCATCTCCCACAGAACTTCTTCCCGACAAAAGCAAATTTCAGGGCATTTTTAGTGTTCAATCATCTTCTACCTTTAAGATCATGATAGGCAGACGTGCCTATCCAACTCTTCAGGTTTAAGAAGATTGAACAGGGGCAGCTGTCATACCCCAAAATTTGCCCGATCAGATCTACGTCTCTTAACACATCAAGAGTCAAAATTAAGAGCCATAGGGTTTGACATTTCTATTGTCAAACTCGCTCTCTTATAAATCAGGTTGAGTTAAAGTGGGGTGCGATTAACAGATGTTTTGGAATCCAAACCTTGGGCCCAATTATCACAAGGATCTTATCTTTTTCTGGGATTATAGTTCTTTTACTAACATTTGTTTTATTAATTTTATTATTACTAATCATTAGTATTAATATTATTAATTTTACTAATTAACTATTGTTAATATTATTAGTAGAATTGTCGTTAGGGATTTATAGTGCTATTATTAGGATTAGTATTAATATTAGTTTTATTAGGATTTATTTTTTAGTCTTTTTATAATTATTAGTTTAATTGGGTATTAGGCCCATTAGGAATAAAAAGAAACCTAATCTAAACATTATAAATAGGGTGTTTTTCTTGTCAGTTAGGGGAGGCCGATACAATTATATACACTAACCCTCGCGTACATATTTTCTTGAACTAACGACTAATCCTATCCTTTACGTTCTCAGACAAAAAAAAAACCTTACTTTGATAAATATTGTTTGACTTTTTTTCAACCCATACAGCAGGTACATACGATTATATAACAAGAGTCCCTCATACCACTGCTCATATTCTTCTTCACGATTGATACCGTACAGATACACCACAACATTTTTGTATTTCTTCTCTGCAACCAAACAATAACGATCATCAAAAACTCAATTAACAAAATTGCATTAAGTATTGTTTTCTGGGTGACTATTGAGTATTAGAGATACATGTTGCTGTGTTCACTATAAAGGTCAAGAAAGTGATGTGAGTTCGGATTCACCACCACCTGCGGGTTCCGGCGGCAACCCCATCAAATCACGTGCAACCAACACCCACCGCACCGCAGCAAGACCGACAATCGCGTCACCAGCCGTCACCGGAAAACGCCGGCAGCCACATCTTTCCGCAACCTCCGTTCGCAACCGAATCCAGCCACCATTACGGACTGTTCCGATCCCGATCCGCCTCGCGCTGAACAATAGCCTTCATCGAACTACCATCATCACCATCCCGACGGAGCCTCACTCGGTTTTTTTTTGTGTGTGTTGATATCGCTGAGTTGCCATGGGGAGGAGAAAGGAGATCTGGACTCAATTCTGGGTTAAAGGAAATTGTCAGTGAGGAACTTAGTTATGAAGGTAAAAGGCGTGGGGATCTTGAAATAAAAAAGAGGAATTTTGTTTTCATATATGATTGCCATACGATCCTGTAGTATACATCAGACGCAGGTGGTTGGAATGGTAAGGCAATGTCTTGGTGATCAAGAGGACGCCGGTTCGATACCTGGCTCCCACTCATTTTTCGAATTATTCTGCTTCTGGATCTCATACGTAGAGCTTAAGGAGGACCACGGTGCAGCCTCGGATCTGTACCACATGATCATACCCAGGTAAAATCCAATGCATCAGGGGCTGAGGGAGCACCATGGAGTTCCACAGAGCTGCCACACACAATAAAAACCAGGTTTTTTTTATATATTTATTTGTTATATTATTTAAATATTTAGATTAATTTATAATTAATTATATTTGGTTTAGTTAATTAATTTAATTAGGATTAGAATTAGGATTAGGTATATATTGGGTTTTAGGAATTATATTCTCTCGATTATTCCGATTATTCGACTATTTGCCCGATTAATTAATCTAATTAATTTTAATTATAATAAAAAACCCTTATAAATACATTAAGATATTAGGGTTTGCTCCATCCCATTTGCCCAAAGTATCAAAGATATTAGGATTTAATTTATTATTCGTTCCGACTAAATCTATTGGTCGCGATGGTTAATAATCGATTAATTTAATTAATCAAATCCTATAAATTAAAATTCAGATAAATTTATTTTGCTAAATGGTTTTAACCATCTTATTGGTTATGATGATTAGCATATTTCCCCTTATCAATTCGTTATTATTTGTAATCGAAACTATCGGTTATGAGGGGTAACGATAAATTAATAAATTAATAATTAAAATACATCAATTTGCTAAAAGTGATAATCGAATCAATCGATTAGAATTGCCAGCAATCCTTTACTAATCTGTTAACTATGGTGATCGAATCTATTGATCATTGCGGTTAATGGTAACAAATTAAAATCAGGGTTGTACGCCCAAACATCTAAAAACACACTAAACCACGACACTACGGATCTTTATCCTAGGCAATTCAAAATGCCTTTCAAATCAAATTCAAACTACGATAGGCCATTCAAAAAGCCTTCAAACAATCAATTCTAATTCTAAGGCGTACAACCTTGTGCCCGAACTACGTAGACTCTGATCCTCCCTAAGGAGGTACGTAGGCACTTGGCAACAAGGCGAGTCCCCTTCCTCCAAATCTTAATCATGCCTTTAACCCTATTAATTGTTTGTTACCTTTCTTTATCTTTTGCCATAAACCTCTATCTTTGTGATGTTAGCCTTTAGGAAAGGGTTGAGGGTGCCTAACACCTTCCCTCGACCTGAATATAGTATCTTACCCTGATCTCTATACTGCGTAGGGTTTCCTATTCGCCCTTCAGAATAGGTCGCGACTCTCTAATAAATCAGGGTTGTACGCCCAAAACACTTAAAATACATCAAATCACAAACCACGGATTTTCATCTCTTCAATTCTGCGATGTTCAAACTACGATAAGGTAATTCAAAATACCTTCGAACTTCGCATTTCAAAAACAATTTCAAATCAACTTCAAACCATTCAAATCAAATTCTAAGGCGTACAATCCTGTGCCCGAACTACGTTGACTCTGATTCTCCATAAGGAGATACGTAGGCACTTGGCAACAAGGCGAGTCCCCCTCCCTAAAATCTCAATTTTTCCCCTATTCAATTCCTTAGCCATAAACCTTTACCTTAGATTCAAAGCCAATAGGAAAGGGTTGAGGGTGCCTAACACCTTCCCTCGACCTGAATATAGTATCTTACCCCGATCTCTATACTGTGTAGGGTTTCCTATTCGCCCTTCAGAATAGGTGGCGACTCTCTAAGTCTTTAATTTCTAGGCAGGTTGCTACAATACTAAATGAAAGTCAAGAAGTTTCTTAAACTTCCAAAATTTGGTCTTTTGAAAGATTTTCGTGTGCTATAAAACATTAAAGTCACGAAGTTCGTTAAACTACTAAAATTTGGTCCTTTTGAAGATTTTTGTGTGCTATACTACGTAAAAGCCATGAAGTTCGGTAAACTTGAAAATTTGGAATTTGGAAGATTTTCGTGTGCTATACTACATAAAAGTCAAGAGTTTTATTAAACTTCCAAATTTTGGTCTTTTGGAAAATTTCCGTGTGCTAACTAAATAAATGTCACGAAGTTCGTTAAACTTCTAAAATTTGGTCCTTTTGAAGAATTTTGTGTGCTATACTACATCAAAGTTATGAAGTTAGTTAAACTTGGAAAATTTGGTAATTTCGAAGATTTTCGTGGGGTATACTACATAAAAGTCAAGAATTTTGTTAAACTTCCCAAATTTAGTTTTTTGGAAGATTTTCTTGTGCTTTACTACATAAAAGTCACGAAGTTCGTTAAACTTCTATACAGCGGTAATTTGGAAGATTTTCGTGTGCTATACTATATAAAAGTCAAGAAGTTTCTTAAACTTCCAAAACTTAGTATTTTGGAAGATTTTTCGTGTGCTATACAACATAAAAGTCACAAAGTTCTTTAAAATTGCAAATTTTATTATTTTTGAAGATTCTCGTGTGCTATACTACATAAAAGTCATGAAGTTCGTTAAACTTGCAAAATATGGTATTTTTGAAGATTTTCGTGTGCTATAGTACATAAAATACCCGAAGTTCATTAAAGTCGCAAACTTTTATATTTTGGAAGATTTTCGTGTGCTATACTACATAAAAGTCACGAATTTTGTTAAACTAGCATACATTGGTATTCTGGAAACTTTTCTTGTGCTATACTACATAGAAGTCAAGAAGTTTGTTATACTTGCAAAATTTGATCTTTTGGATGATTTTTCGTGTGCTATACTACATAAAATTCACGAAGTTTGTTAAACTTCTAAAATTTGGTCTTTTTGAAGATTTTTGTGTCTATACTACATAATAGTCACGAAGTTCGTTAAACTTGCAAAATTTGGTAATTTGGAAGATTTTTGTATGCTATACTACAGTAAAGTCACGAAGTTTGTTAAACTTGTATACATTGGTAATTTTGAAGATTTTCTTGTGCTATACCACATAAAAGTCAAGAAGTTTCTTAAACTTCCAAAATTTGGTCTTTTGGAAGATTTCTGTGTGCTACATTACATAAAAGACACGAAGGTCATTAAACTTGCAAATTTTAATAATTTTGAAGATTTTCCTGTGCTATAGTATATAAAAGTTTCAAATTTCGTTAAACTTGCATACATAGGTATTTTGGAAACCTTTCTTGTATTATACTACATAAAAGTCAAGCAGTTCGTTAAACTTTCAAAATTTGATCTTTTGAAGGATTTTCGTGTGCTATACTACACTAGAGTCACGAAGTTCGTTAAACTTCTAAAATTTGGTCATTTTGAAGATTTTTATGTGCTATACTACATAAAAGTTATGAAGTTAGTTAAACTTGTAAAATTTGTTAATATGGAAGATTTTCGTGTGCTATATACTACATAAAAGTAAAGAATTTTGTTAAACTTCCCAAATTTAGTATTTTGGAAGATTTTCGTGTGCTATATTACATAAAAGTCACGAAATTCGTTAAACATGTATGCATTGGTAATTTGGAAGATTTTCGTGTGTTATACTAAATGAAAGTCAAGAAGTTTCTTAAACTTCCAAAATTTGGTCTTTTGAAAGATTTTCGTGTGCTATAATACATAAAAGTCACGAAGTTCGTTAAACTACTAAAATTTGGTCCTTTTGAAGATTTTTGTGTGCTATACTAAGTAAAAGCCATGAAGTTCGGTAAACTTGAAAATTTGGAATTTGGAAGATTTTCGTGTGCTATACTACATAATAGTCAAGAATTTTGTTAAACTTCCAAATTTTGGTCTTTTGGAAAATTTCCGTGTGCTAACTAAATAAAAGTCACGAAGTTCGTTAAACTTGTATACATTGGTAATTTGGAAGATTTTCGTGTGCTATACTACATAAAAGTCAAGAAGTTTCTTAAACTTCAAAATTTTGGTCTTTCGGAAGATTTTTCGTGTGCTATACTACATAAAAGTCACGAATTTTGTTAAACTTGCAAATTTTAGGATTTTGGAAGATTTTTATGTGCTATACTACATAAAAGTCACGAAGTTTGTTAAACTTGCAAAATTTGGTATTTTGTATGATTTTCGTGTGCTATAGTACATAAAAGATACGAAGTTCATTAAACTTGAAATTTTTTTTATATTTTGGATGATTTTCGTGTGCTATACTACGTAAAAGTCACGAATTTTGTTAAACTTGCATACATTGGTATTTTGGAAACTTTTCTTGTGCTATACTACATAAAGGTCAAGAAGTTTGTTAAACTTGCAAAATTTGATCTTTTGGAAGATTTTCGTGTGCTATACTACACTAGAGTCACGAAGTTCGTTAAACTTCTAAAATATGGTCTTTTGAAAGATTTTCGTGTGCTATAATACGTAAAAGTCACGAATTTCGTTAAACTACTAAAATTTGGTCCTTTTGAAGATTTTTGTGTGCTATACTACGTAAAAGCCATGAAGTTCGGTAAACTTGAAAATTTGGAATTTGGAAGATTTTCGTGTGCTATACTACATAAAAGTCAAGAATTTTGTTAAACTTCCAAATTTTGGTCTTTTGGAAAATTTCCGTGTGCTAACTAAATAAAAGTCACGAAGTTCGTTAAACTTGTATACATTGGTAATTTGGAAGATTTTCGTGTGCTATACTACATAAAAGTCAAGAAGTTTCTTAAACTTCAAAATTTTGGTCTTTTGGAAGATTTTTCGTGTGCTATACTACATAAAAGTCACGAAGTTTGTTAAACTTGCAAATTTTAGGATTTTGGAAGATTTTTATGTGCTATACTACATAAAAGTCACGAAGTTTGTTAAACTTGCAAAATTTGGTATTTTGGATGATTTTCGTGTGCTATAGTACATAAAAGATACGAAGTTCATTAAACTTGAAATTTTTTTATATTTTGGATGATTTTCGTGTGCTATACTACATAAAAGTCACGAATTTTGTTAAACTTGCATACATTGGTATTTTGGAAACTTTTCTTGTGCTATAATACATAAAGGTCAAGAAGTTCGTTAAACTTGCAAAATTTGATCTTTTGGAAGATTTTCGTGTGCTATACTACACTAGAGTCACGAAGTTCGTTAAACTTCTAAAATTTGGTCCTTTTGAAGATTTTTGTGTGCACTACATAAAAGTTACGAAGTTGGTTAAACTTGCAAAATTTGGTAATTTAGAAGATTTTCCTGTGCTATACTACATAAAAGTAAAGAATTTAGTTAAACTTCCCAAATTTAGTCTTTTGGAAGATTTTCGTGTGCTATACTACATAAAAGTCACGAAGTTCGTTAAACTTGTATACATTGGTAATTTGGAAGATTTTCGTGTGCTATACAACATAAAAGTCATGAAGTTCGTTAAACTTCTAAAATTTGGTCCTTTTGAAGAATTTTGTGTGCTATACTACATCAAAGTTATGAAGTTAGTTAAACTTGGAAAATTTGGTAATTTCGAAGATTTTCGTGGGGTATACTACATAAAAGTCAAGAATTTTGTTAAACTTCCCAAATTTAGTTTTTTGGAAGATTTTCTTGTGCTTTACTACATAAAAGTCACGAAGTTCGTTAAACTTCTATACAGCGGTAATTTGGAAGATTTTCGTGTGCTATACTATATAAAAGTCAAGAAGTTTCTTAAACTTCCAAAACTTAGTATTTTGGAAGATTTTTCGTGTGCTATACAACATAAAAGTCACAAAGTTCTTTTAAATTGCAAATTTTATTATTTTTGAAGATTCTCGTGTGCTATACTGCATAAAAGTCATGAAGTTCGTTAAACTTGCAAAATATGGTATTTTTGAAGATTTTCGTGTGCTATAGTACATAAAATACCCGAAGTTCATTAAAGTCGCAAATTTTTATATTTTGGAAGATTTTCGTGTGCTATACTACATAAAAGTCACGAATTTTGTTAAACTAGCATACATTGGTATTCTGGAAACTTTTCTTGTGCTATACTACATAGAAGTCAAGAAGTTTGTTATACTTGCAAAATTTGATCTTTTGGATGATTTTTCGTGTGCTATACTACATAAAATTCACGAAGTTTGTTAAACTTCTAAAATTTGGTCTTTTTGAAGATTTTTGTGTCTATACTACATAATAGTCACGAAGTTCGTTAAACTTGCAAAATTTGGTAATTTGGAAGATTTTTGTATGCTATACTACAGTAAAGTCACGAAGTTTGTTAAACTTGTATACATTGGTAATTTTGAAGATTTTCTTGTGCTATACCACATAAAAGTCAAGAAGTTTCTTAAACTTCCAAAATTTGGTCTTTTGGAAGATTTCTGTGTGCTACATTACATAAAAGACACGAAGGTCATTAAACTTGCAAATTTTAATAATTTTGAAGATTTTCCTGTGCTATAGTATATAAAAGTTTCAAATTTCGTTAAACTTGCATACATAGGTATTTTGGAAACCTTTCTTGTATTATACTACATAAAAGTCAAGCAGTTCGTTAAACTTTCAAAATTTGATCTTTTGAAGGATTTTCGTGTGCTATACTACACTAGAGTCACGAAGTTCGTTAAACTTCTAAAATTTGGTCATTTTGAAGATTTTTATGTGCTATACTACATAAAAGTTATGAAGTTAGTTAAACTTGTAAAATTTGTTAATATGGAAGATTTTCGTGTGCTATATACTACATAAAAGTAAAGAATTTTGTTAAACTTCCCAAATTTAGTCTTTTGGAAGATTTTCGTGTGCTATATTACATAAAAGTCACGAAATTCGTTAAACATGTATGCATTGGTAATTTGGAAGATTTTCGTGTGTTATACTAAATGAAAGTCAAGAAGTTTCTTAAACTTCCAAAATTTGGTCTTTTGAAAGATTTTCGTGTGCTATAATACATAAAAGTCACGAAGTTCGTTAAACTACTAAAATTTGGTCCTTTTGAAGATTTTTGTGTGCTATACTAAGTAAAAGCCATGAAGTTCGGTAAACTTGAAAATTTGGAATTTGGAAGATTTTCGTGTGCTATACTACATAATAGTCAAGAATTTTGTTAAACTTCCAAATTTTGGTCTTTTGGAAAATTTCCGTGTGCTAACTAAATAAAAGTCACGAAGTTCGTTAAACTTGTATACATTGGTAATTTGGAAGATTTTCGTGTGCTATACTACATAAAAGTCAAGAAGTTTCTTAAACTTCAAAATTTTGGTCTTTCGGAAGATTTTTCGTGTGCTATACTACATAAAAGTCACGAATTTTGTTAAACGTGCAAATTTTAGGATTTTGGAAGATTTTTATGTGCTATACTACATAAAAGTCACGAAGTTTGTTAAACTTGCAAAATTTGGTATTTTGTATGATTTTCGTGTGCTATAGTACATAAAAGATACGAAGTTCATTAAACTTGAAATTTTTTTTATATTTTGGATGATTTTCGTGTGCTATACTACGTAAAAGTCACGAATTTTGTTAAACTTGCATACATTGGTATTTTGGAAACTTTTCTTGTGCTATACTACATAAAGGTCAAGAAGTTTGTTAAACTTGCAAAATTTGATCTTTTGGAAGATTTTCGTGTGCTATACTACACTAGAGTCACGAAGTTCGTTAAACTTCTAAAATATGGTCTTTTGAAAGATTTTCGTGTGCTATAATACGTAAAAGTCACGAATTTCGTTAAACTACTAAAATTTGGTCCTTTTGAAGATTTTTGTGTGCTATACTACGTAAAAGCCATGAAGTTCGGTAAACTTGAAAATTTGGAATTTGGAAGATTTTCGTGTGCTATACTACATAAAAGTCAAGAATTTTGTTAAACTTCCAAATTTTGGTCTTTTGGAAAATTTCCGTGTGCTAACTAAATAAAAGTCACGAAGTTCGTTAAACTTGTATACATTGGTAATTTGGAAGATTTTCGTGTGCTATACTACATAAAAGTCAAGAAGTTTCTTAAACTTCAAAATTTTGGTCTTTTGGAAGATTTTTCGTGTGCTATACTACATAAAAGTCACGAAGTTTGTTAAACTTGCAAATTTTAGGATTTTGGAAGATTTTTATGTGCTATACTACATAAAAGTCACGAAGTTTGTTAAACTTGCAAAATTTGGTATTTTGGATGATTTTCGTGTGCTATAGTACATAAAAGATACGAAGTTCATTAAACTTGAAATTTTTTTATATTTTGGATGATTTTCGTGTGCTATACTACATAAAAGTCACGAATTTTGTTAAACTTGCATACATTGGTATTTTGGAAACTTTTCTTGTGCTATACTACATAAAGGTCAAGAAGTTCGTTAAACTTGCAAAATTTGATCTTTTGGAAGATTTTCGTGTGCTATACTACACTAGAGTCACGAAGTTCGTTAAACTTCTAAAATTTGGTCCTTTTGAAGATTTTTGTGTGCACTACATAAAAGTTACGAAGTTGGTTAAACTTGCAAAATTTGGTAATTTAGAAGATTTTCCTGTGCTATACTACATAAAAGTAAAGAATTTAGTTAAACTTCCCAAATTTAGTCTTTTGGAAGATTTTCGTGTGCTATACTACATAAAAGTCACGAAGTTCGTTAAACTTGTATACATTGGTAATTTGGAAGATTTTCGTGTGCTATACAACATAAAAGTCATGAAGTTCGTTAAACTTCTAAAATTTGGTCCTTTTGAAGAATTTTGTGTGCTATACTACATCAAAGTTATGAAGTTAGTTAAACTTGGAAAATTTGGTAATTTCGAAGATTTTCGTGGGGTATACTACATAAAAGTCAAGAATTTTGTTAAACTTCCCAAATTTAGTTTTTTGGAAGATTTTCTTGTGCTTTACTACATAAAAGTCACGAAGTTCGTTAAACTTCTATACAGCGGTAATTTGGAAGATTTTCGTGTGCTATACTATATAAAAGTCAAGAAGTTTCTTAAACTTCCAAAACTTAGTATTTTGGAAGATTTTTCGTGTGCTATACAACATAAAAGTCACAAAGTTCTTTTAAATTGCAAATTTTATTATTTTTGAAGATTCTCGTGTGCTATACTACATAAAAGTCATGAAGTTCGTTAAACTTGCAAAATATGGTATTTTTGAAGATTTTCGTGTGCTATAGTACATAAAATACCCGAAGTTCATTAAAGTCGCAAATTTTTATATTTTGGAAGATTTTCGTGTGCTATACTACATAAAAGTCACGAATTTTGTTAAACTAGCATACATTGGTATTCTGGAAACTTTTCTTGTGCTATACTACATAGAAGTCAAGAAGTTTGTTATACTTGCAAAATTTGATCTTTTGGATGATTTTTCGTGTGCTATACTACATAAAATTCACGAAGTTTGTTAAACTTCTAAAATTTGGTCTTTTTGAAGATTTTTGTGTCTATACTACATAATAGTCACGAAGTTCGTTAAACTTGCAAAATTTGGTAATTTGGAAGATTTTTGTATGCTATACTACAGTAAAGTCACGAAGTTTGTTAAACTTGTATACATTGGTAATTTTGAAGATTTTCTTGTGCTATACCACATAAAAGTCAAGAAGTTTCTTAAACTTCCAAAATTTGGTCTTTTGGAAGATTTCTGTGTGCTACATTACATAAAAGACACGAAGGTCATTAAACTTGCAAATTTTAATAATTTTGAAGATTTTCCTGTGCTATAGTATATAAAAGTTTAAAATATGTTAAACTTGCATACATAGGTATTTTGGAAACTTTTCTTGTATTATACTACATAAAAGTCAAGCAGTTCGTTAAACTTTCAAAATTTGATCTTTTGAAGGATTTTCGTGTGCTATACTACACTAGAGTCACGAAGTTCGTTAAACTTCTAAAATTTTGTCATTTTGAAGATTTTTATGTGCTATACTACATAAAAGTTATGAAGTTAGTTAATCTTGTAAAATTTGTTAATATGGAAGATTGTCGTGTGCTATACTACATAAAAGTAAAGAATTTTGTTAAACTTCCCAAATTTAGTCTTTTGGAAGATTTTAGTGTGCTATATTACATAAAAGTCACGAAATTCGTTATACATGTATGCATTGGTAATTTGGAAGATTTTCGTGTGTTATACTAAATGAAAGTCAAGAAGTTTCTTAAACTTCCAAAATTTGGTCTTTTGAAAGATTTTCGTGTGCTATAATACATTAAAGTCACGAAGTTCGTTAAACTACTAAAATTTGGTCCTTTTGAAGATTTTTGTGTCCTATACTAAGTAAAAGCCATGAAGTTCGGTAAACTTGAAAATTTGGAATTTGGAAGATTTTCGTGTGCTATACTACATAATAGTCAAGAATTTTGTTAAACTTCCAAATTTTGGTCTTTTGGAAAATTTCCGTGTGCTAACTAAATAAAAGTCACGAAGTTCGTTAAACTTGTATACATTGGTAATTTGGAAGATTTTCGTGTGCTATACTACATAAAAGTCAAGAAGTTTCTTAAAATTTTTGGTCTTTCGGAAGATTTTTCGTGTGCTATACTACATAAAAGTCACGAATTTTGTTAAACTTGCAAATTTAGGATTTTGGAAGATTTTTATGTGCTATACTACATAAAAGTCACGAAGTTTGTTAAACTTGCAAAATTTGGTATTTTGTATGATTTTCGTGTGCTATAGTACATAAAAGATACGAAGTTCATTAAACTTGAAATTTTTTTTATATTTTGGATGATTTTCGTGTGCTATACTACATAAAAGTCACGAATTTTGTTAAACTTGCATACATTGGTATTTTGGAAACTTTTCTTGTGCTATACTACATAAAGGTCAAGAAGTTTGTTAAACTTGCAAAATTTGATCTTTTGGAAGATTTTCGTGTGCTATACTACACTAGAGTCACGAAGTTCGTTAAACTTCTAAAATATGGTCTTTTGAAAGATTTTCGTGTGCTATAATACGTAAAAGTCACGAATTTCGTTAAACTACTAAAATTTGGTCCTTTTGAAGATTTTTGTGTGCTATACTACGTAAAAGCCATGAAGTTCGGTAAACTTGAAAATTTGGAATTTGGAAGATTTTCGTGTGCTATACTACATAAAAGTCAAGAATTTTGTTAAACTTCCAAATTTTGGTCTTTTGGAAAATTTCCGTGTGCT